>NC_056727.1:1202589542-1202597042 GCF_019279795.1 Protopterus annectens
TGAAGCAGAGTTCCTCTCTAACCACTTCAAGTATAACTTGGACAATTGGATGGGAAACAGGAAATGTATCCCTAGTTTGGCACCTATGTCAGCCTGTAAATGGTTCATCTCCCATGACCCTGCTTGTAAATGTCTCACCCCCCCCAACCCCCTCCTTACACTTATCAAATGTATCAGAACTTGTCAGAGATTTGGGATGCATGGCTAGGCTTAAAAAGGCCCTTGTGGTCATTAGCCTAGTATTAGTAGTCATTAGTATGCAAGTATTAGTAGTAATTATGAATAATTATTAATAGGTTCATAGGTTTATTAGTAAGTACTAAGCCAGCTGCCCCTGTAGGCCATTTTAAGCCTTGCCAATTTCCCTTTTTCACTCAAATTAACCTATCCCATTTGGTTAGGATTGTCCTTACCCATCCCATGGTTATTAAACAATCCCCCCTCCCCACCAAAAGGGCAAATATCTATCCCAGCAGAGTGCTGCCCCCCTGACATCTCAGATGCTCAGGTAAGAGCCGCCCTCTCCAAAGCAAAAAACACAGCATCAATGGGACCAGACGGTGTCCCGGGCTGCGTCCTACATGAACTCCAAGAAGAGCTAAACCCAAACATAAAACTACTGTTCAATCTCAGCCTTACTACAGGATATGTGCCCAAAGAGTGGCGTATGGCAACAGTGGTCCCTCTCCACAAAGGTGGTGCCTCAACGGATCCTGGAAACTATCGCCCCATAAGCCTGACTAGCTTGGTCTGCAAAGCTATGGAAAGGATCATCATGGACCTCATAAATAAAGATATTGGGGACCTACAAACACTGGATCCTACCCAGTTCGGCTTTGTTAAGGGCAGATCCTGCCTCTTAAACCTGGTTGATTTCTTTGAAACAGTCACCAAGGCCATTGACAAGGGAAGGTGGTCCACACAGCCTACCTGGTCCTTGCAAAAGCCTTTGATACAATACCCCACTCGGGCATTATAGATAAGCTCACCAGCTTAAATATAAGCCCCTATGTCACTAGATGGATTGCAAACTGGCTCAAGGACAGAACCCACATGGTTAGAATTGCTGGAGCCATGTCAGACTCCAAACCAGTTACAAGTGGTGTCCCACAAGGCTCAGTCCTGGGACCTCTCTTGTTCGGTATATATTTCTCGGAGGTACAGGTCAACACGGAAGGACTGTGGCTGACCAAGTTTGCAGATGACTGCAAACTGGGTGCCATAATCGACTCTCCAGCTGACACAAGCATCCTCCAAAAGGGCCTCATAGAAACAGACAACTGGTGCCAGAGCCATGGCCTCAAGCTAAATGCCAAAAGTGTATAGTCATCCCTTTGGCAAAAACAAAGTGCCCACAAATTACCACATAGGTGGTAATCCATTAAGTACAGAAGAAGTAATTAGGGACCTGGGGACCCAAGTTGATAGCAATCTCTCATTTGACAACCACGTGGCCAAAGTGGTTAGAAAAACATTTTATATAGCCCACCTAATCATGAAGGGATTCACATCTAGATCAGGGGACGTCATCGTGCCTCTTTACTCATCCCTCATCAGGCCCATAATTGAGTAAAATGCCCCTTTTGGGATGTACCTTAACAGACACCTGCAGCAACTGGGAAGACCCCAAAAGTACCTCACCAAGAGGAACAAAGGGATCAAACAGATGCCATATGCTGCCCGGTTAAAGAAACTCCAGCTCTACTCAGTGGCATACCACCGGTTCATAGGCGATCTGTGCCTGACGTATAAAGCCATGTCCAACCCGGAATTAATGGACATGCTGCACCTCAGAAAATCCAAATCCCATTGAGCTACGCGCTCGAGAGACTTGAACCTCAGCACTGAAATAAATAGGACATGCTGGAGGGACAGATTCATAACCCAGAGGCTCCCTTCACTCTGGAATAAAATCCCAGTCCAGGTTAGGCAGAGTCCCTCATTGACTCTCTTCAAGAGGAATCTTGATGAGTGGATGGGAGATCGTAGGTTTACCCCGGGTATCACTTCTGTGTCACTGTTAGACAGAGGCACAGTATACTAACCTCAAAAAAGGGCATAGCAAAATAAATTTAAAATGGGTGGTGAAAGCCAAACACATTCTGGCTAGGCTTATAAATGCCCTAGGGCAGATAGCCTAGTATGAACCTATGAACCTATTTGTTATCCCTAAAGATAATAAATAGGATCATACCATAGATACTTTGAGGGGACCCATTCATGGGATAAAGCATTTAAGAGCTGCCTCTTCCATTAGTAGTATGGGGGCAGTCCTGGGGTAAATTTTCTGTTACCCAGCCATAGATCCCAGTTGCACTTGAATATGAACAGGGATGGGCTTTGTTTTATGTGGATGAGAAGTCTGTTCCAGAGCAGCAGTATCCTCTTTGAGATATAGATTCCACCAAAACCCAGAAAAACACCAAAATGAAGGCAGTAATCACAAATGGCAAACCAGAGGTTGTATGTCCACAAAAATTAGATTTATTAATCCACAGGTATAAGCTCTTTCATCCCAATCACATCACATAATGGACTTTATCAGATACAAGCTTTTAGAATTTAAAAATTAAATAAATAGACTTGGATATGTGACATCACTTTCTATACAACATTTAAAGGGAAACTCACAAACAGGATATTTCATTAGTGTCTAGATGCAGCCTTATGGCATAACAAACATAAAATACAGCAATATATGCAGAAGTAAAATGCACAAAGCACATAGAAATATAAAATTGTCTCAAAGTAGCATAAAAAAACAGTTATTATATTGTTATGTTGTGTCCACACCCCACCACCATAAAATAGTCTTTGAGCCTGATAAATAGGATAACTAATACATAACATGTTTCAAAATTCATAAAACATTAAATTAATGTCCCTAAAATAAGAAGAATGTATACAAAGACTATTTCATGATGGTGGGGTGTGGACACAACATAATAATATAATAACTGCTTTTTTATACTACTTTGAGACAATTTTATATTTCTATATGCTTTGTGCATTTTACCTCTGCATACATTGCTGTATTTTATGTTTATTATGTCTTATGGCTGCATCTAGACACTAATGAAATATCCCTTTTGTGAGTTTCCCTTTAAATGTGGTATAGGAAGTGATGTCACCTATCCAAGTCTATTTATTTGATTTTTAAATTCTAAAAGCTTGTATCTGATGAAGTTCCTTATGTGATGTGATTGGGATGAAAGTGCTTATACCTGTGAATTAATAAATCAAATTTTAGTGGACAAACAACCTCTGGTCTGCCATTTGTGACTTCTATCTTCATTTTGGCTCTTTGAGATATACCTGTCAAGCCAAACCATTGTGTTGATATTGAAGAAAAGGTTTAGATCCCAAGAATGGGTATTTCTGATGCCATTTGACTTGCTGATGTGCAGTAAATCCATCATTATTAGATTAAGAAATGTCTTTCAAACCAGACACAGGTCAGCTTTTAGCAGTCTAAAAGATACTAAGTATAGTGACAGGGCTTTGAGTTGGTCCATGTAGGACATGTTGTTTAGGCTTTGTACCCTTTTAGTAAGGTATCTCTGTGGGTGTTCTAGTTGTTGCATGTATCTGGACAGATACATACCAATGGGGGGCGTTACATTTAATGATGGCCTAATGATGACTGCGTAAAAGGGAGTAATGACATCCCCAGATCTACAGGCAATCCCTTTGCTTATAAGCTGTGCAATATAGAAGGATTTTCTTACCACAAAGGACACATGTTGGCCAAAGGTTAGGTCATTGTCTACATAAGTTTCCAAACCTGAATATATGGGTCAGCTGTTAAAGGCTTATTGTCACTTTGGTAGCTCCTGGGGTATATGACTTCAAAAGGATATAATAATGCATTTTTTAGCATTCCTCGACAGTCCATGATTTTGGCACCAGTTATTTTTTTTGGAACAAACCTTCCTGCAGGATGGCTAACTCATTTGGGGGATTCAAAAGCTGCTCCCAGCTTGCAGTCTTTTGCTAACTTAGTCAGCCAGAGCCCTTTAGTATTGACTTTTACTTCAGAAAAGTAGATACCAAACAGGAGAGGTCCAAGCACATAACTCTGGTGGACTCCACTGGTGATTGGTCTCTTTGTGGAGGTAATTTCTCCTATTTGACATCATGCAGGTGAACCAGTTGGCAATCCAGTGGGTAATACAGAGGTTTATTCCTGGTTTATATAGCTTTTCTACTATGCCTGAGTAGGGAATTGGGTCAAAAGCTTTGGCCAGGTTGAGGTACGTGGTATGTATCAGTTTGTCTTCATTCATTGCTTTGGTGACTTTTTTAAAAAAAATCCACCAGGTTGAGTAGGCATGACCTGCCCTTGATGAATCAAAACTGAGATGGGTTCAGTGTTTAGCGGTATCTTATGTCTTTACTGATTAGTCTTTCCATGGCTTTGCATATGACGCTGGTCAGCCTTATGGGTCTGGAATTGCCAGTGTCTGTGGAAGGTCCTCCTTTATGCAGGGGAATGACTGTAGCTGTTCTCTATCCTTTTGGTATAAAACCTTTATGGAGACTGAGATTAAATAGTGTTGTTAGTTGTGTGGCTATCGCATGCTATTTAAGATGCATCCAGGAATATTGTCATGACCCACTGATGCAGCATTTGTAGCTTTTGATAGCACTTTTAGGACATGGTCTCATGGGATAGCTGAGGCAAGCCAGTTTCAAGTGTATCTTGAGGGACAGACAAAGGTGAGAAAGGTGTAATGTTAGAGCTAAATTTATTGGGCAGTAGGTTCCGTATAGCTTCAGTTTCAGTGTTGGTAACATCATTCACATTCAGCTCAGTGCACTGCTGCATTGTTCTTTTGAGAGTACAAACAAAACTAAAAAATTCCTTGTCATTGTTTTGGCTTGAGTTGGGTAGTTATTTTAGCCTCAGATTTGGCTTTGGTGGATTTTATTAAGCTCCTGAGTTATTTATTTCTCTGACAATCCATCTAACATTCTGGGAATTACTCTTCTTACTGTTGGTCAAAATTACTTTCCCTTTATTATAAAGCTTGTTGATATTGTGGTTCCACTATGTGGATTTATTTCTGGATTTGCCCTGCACTTGCTCTTATGAAATACAGCTGCATCTGTGCAGTTGTTTTACATGCTGGTATAGTGTAGTGGTGCACATTTCTGCATATTTAATGGAGTTAACTGGGTTTGGTAGGTATTTGAAGCTTGCTAGTGTATCACTTAGGAGTAGGTAGTTTGTCTTAAAGAAGTTTCTAAAGGTGTCTTGGGTGGAACGAATATCTAGTTTCATTTTTATTTCAAAGGAGACTGCTATGTGGTCAGACCTCACAAGTAATAAAGATATGCAATTTATGGTGCAAGATGCTCCCATATTACAAAAGACAAAGATCCAAGATGTTATTTCCCCTTGTGGATACTCTAATTGTTCCAGGGCATTTGTATTCACAAAATCCAGGAAACTCTGTGCTTGTGCGCTAGTAATGATGTAGGTTTCCTAGTTAATAGTTGGATAGTTTAGATCACCTACAAAAATGGTATTGGGTTTAATACTGAGTGCTTCTAGTTCCTGTAGATAGGCCTTGTGGCTTTCTTTTGTAATAGAGAGAGTTTTGTAACTAGTTAATATATGGTACAGGACCCTTTTGGATGGTTATTTGGACACAAAAAAGCACTAGTGGATCATGCTGCTTTACCAGCCTTGATATAAGTCTGGTCTGGATGTAGATTGAAGCCCCTCACCTTTTCTCCCCTACTGCATAGTAGTGGTCTAAATATACCCTCCACTATTCAAAACCAAACACAAGCAAGTTTCCAAAACTGGTAGAAACAAAATCCAGTAACAGAAGAACAACCAGCTAGTCAGCTAGTCAGCCAATCACAGGAACTCTAAAAACACTTTTACTTATCCAAAACACAAAGTCAAAGTTAAGTGGTTTAATTTGCTTACAAAGACATCATCAGAAATGTGACCTTCAACTAAAACTCATCCCTTTTGAACTTCATGAACTAAGACACACCCGCACAACACTCAAGTCAAAAAGGATGACATCACCACTAGTTTCTTAATGGGTACATGCATGTAACTAGCCAATTGTTCTTCTATTATATGCTCTCCACTATTTTAAATCATGCCTCATTCATAACACAAATGGCAATGTCGTCTGGGGTGAAAAGGACTTGTAGGAGTGGAGTTTCTTCTGTAGGCTCCTAGCATTGATTAGTAACACCTTCATATTTTCCTGTGCTTATTTCATCATGGTGGTAGGTTTATCAGGTTCTTATTGCCTAAAAAGGCACTATGGGGTGGACAGTGTATTTGTCAGCAATGGAAACCCTAGAGGGGACAGGTGCAGACCACCCTCTGCATGGTCTGTCGATCATATCCTCCCTTGCTGACAAATATTGGATCTCTATGAATGACGCCAAAAACTAAGCCAGTTATTGAGATTAATTATTTTTTGCTCATATACTAACATCATCCTTGGAGAAGGTAGAATGCTGCTCAATGCTGTGTTCATAATTTTCTGGGACACAAAGTCTGAGAATTCCATCATGTCTCTCTCTTAATATAGTCCATGGAGGTACACCTCAAGTCATTGACACTGGCACGATCTATGACAGAGTCATAATTGTACTTCTTGTTCAAGGACTTGAGTGCATGTGTGATCTGATGGATCCTGGCACTAGACAAGCAGCTGACCATCACTGTCATTGCTCAGCCTGGTACCATCACTCTCATTGCTCAGCATGGTACCATCACTGTCATTGCTCAGCCTGGTACCATCACTCTCATTGCTCAGCCTGGTACCATCACTCTCATTGCTCAGCCTGGTACCATCACTCTCATTGCTCAGCATGGTACCATCACTCTCACTGCTCAGCCTGGTACCATCACTCTCATTGCTCAGCCTGGTACCATCACTCTCATTGCTCAGCCTGGTACCATCACTCTCATTGCTCAGCCTGGTACCATCACTCTCATTGCTCAGCATGGTACCATCACTCTCATTGCTCAGCCTGGTACCATCACTCTCATTGCTCAGCCTGGTACCATCACTCTTATTGCTCAGCATGGTACCATCACTCTCATTGCTCAGCATGGTACCATCACTCTCATTGCTCAGCCTGGTACCATCACTCTCATTGCTCAGCATGGTACCATCACTCTCATTGCTTAGCATGGTACCATCACTCTCATTGCTCAGCCTGGTACCATCACTCTCATTGCTCAGCCTGGTACTATCACTCTTATTGCTCAGCATGGTAAGAGCCACATTTGTATGTCTTACAGCAGAGTCACCTATAACAAGAATGTTTGCTGCCTTATGGGCTAAGCATCTGTAACTCTGAGACTCCTTGTGCTATGTGAACAGGTAGGCTTAACTTGCTGAGTGTGCTTTGTGTTTGTGTTGTGTTTCAGAGTTCTTTGAGGTTTAGGCAAGTTAATTTAGATAATTGTTGAAGTCAATCATCCTTTCCCTGGTACATAAGTATAATATGAAAAAA
>NC_056727.1:1202602042-1202747042 GCF_019279795.1 Protopterus annectens
AGGGAAAACCATGGCTGGGGCCAGCAATGAGTTTAGTCAAGAAGATGACCAGGTACATCACTATGTAGTGAGGCAGTCATTCATGACCCCATCATTTACTTTTGCATGTGTTTCATTTCCCTCCCTTATTTGTCATCCAATTCCCACATCACTAACTGTCCTCACTTGGGTCAGCATCTCACCTGTTTGATTTATCTGCTTTTTGTATTGATTTGTATGTCCCTGCTGCTAGTCCTATACCCTCTTTCCTATCCACACCCTCCCCAGGCTGCCTTCTACCTCTTTACTTCTTGAAAATATAATACAATGGGAACCATTTCCACAAAAAGAACCATTGCTTCTCTACCTCCATACCACTCTTCCTTTTCCCTTGCTTTCCCACAACCATACCCATATGATTTTTACTTTTCTTTTGCCCTTCACTGTGTTCTGGTGACTTCTCTTCTCCCTTTCTGTCTCTGATATCTATACATTTAATTCACATTTGTAATATAACAATTGCAGGAACTTTGCTGTGTAACCCTTATCCGGGCTCCCAGCTATTCTCATGGTGGTGCATCATTGTCCATGAGAACACACATCATAATAAGCATTCTACATGCATTCTACTGGCTCTTGAGATCATGTGACATCCAGCAGCACTGTCCAAGTCATTGTATGCTCTGTTATGATTTTCCTAATGAATCGCCTACTTAATTCAGACCCAGTCATACAACATTTCTCCTGCTGTATAGTTAAATCCATAATGGGCCCCATCGCTCTACTTCAGCTATGTTATTTGGCCCTTACACACCCACATAAGTGATTTTCCTGAATCCCAACTGCAGTTTTTTCTTGGGATTGTAAGCTGAATTCAGTGAGAAGCAAGGTCATGTATAAGTCATAAGAGAATGGTGGCTTAGGACTGTTGAACTTGATCATTTCCTTAGCATCATGACATTTTTTTTGTTTTTTTTAGAATAAAATGTAATATTATGTCATTGTTCAGTAAATTAATGAAAGAAAACGCAGCATAATTTGTGAATTGTGTGAAACACAGAAAGACAGAAAAATAGAATTAGAAAGATAGTTTGAAGAATATTGAAACTAAGATTAATTGATAGTACTTACATATTGGCAATAACCTTAAGATAGAAATATA
Source organism: Protopterus annectens (assembly GCF_019279795.1). Classification (NCBI taxonomy): domain Eukaryota; kingdom Metazoa; phylum Chordata; order Ceratodontiformes; family Protopteridae; genus Protopterus; species Protopterus annectens. Next base: position 1,202,603,184 of record NC_056727.1, read on the forward strand.
TGGTACAACGTGGTACTGAAACAAAGTTATATTGTAGATCCATGGTGAGTTATTTCAGTTGGGTATAATAGGTTAGGGTGATTTAAGAAGGCAGTAGAGTAGAGTTTGATTTAAAGTGATGCCTGACAACAAATAAATTACATGTTAAAAAGTCCAGGAAGTATAAATGTGAGGACAAGAGAAAATGTAACATTTGTTAAGTGAAGAATGCAATAGGTGATGTATTTTTAGAATATAAAAAAATAGGGTTTTGGTTAGAAGCTAGTAGACTTTGAGTGCAAATGTTACTTGAAGGCAGTTAATATGGAGATGATATTATATAAAAACCTAAAAATGTAAATTCAAAAAGTTGAAGTGAATAATAAAATATCAACATCTTTATGGCAAATATGGAAAGGAAGGATAGAAGAAATGCTATATAATAAGTGTTGTATGTCAGAAGTAGTTAAAACATTAAAATTGCATTTATGGAAAAATGGATGAAGAATAAATATTTATGCATCTTTTAACTTTTTTGTCTTTACATGTAAATATGGAAAATATATATAGTTTATTCATTTTGGTTTTAATCAATTGTATGTAAGTTTTATAATGATTTTAATAAAATATCACTAATCTTTTCAGTAGGGGTTGTATGATATTTTAGTTCCCTCTTGAATTACCCAGAACTCAGGCAGATGAGACTTTGGTTTAATGTCTTATCTAAAGGACAGGACACTTATGAATGTAGCACCCCCCTTATATTGTATTGTACAGTCAGAAATGTAAAAAATCAACTATCTGTGGTCTGAGGAGAAACCACAGCCTTCAATCCTTTAACATGAGTGAGACAGGTGCTGAGTCACTGGGAATGAGGCCATGAGTGCTGAGAAGATATATCCAATTAAATGAAGACTGATGAATTTGTGCAGCGCTTTGCCTGAAGACATATCACTTTGCAAAATCTGCTAAAGTAATATCTGCTATTTTCCAAGAAGACATAAATAATTGGTAACTTATATGAAATTAATGAGTGCAATGCTTGAGCAGTGATGAACTACAAAGGTAATTCTTTTAAAACTTCAGCTGAAAATTATCAAAAGGAGTCTTTTTTTTCCTTGAGAAGAACCTTGTTATCCATATTTAGTAAAGCATTTGTGATTGTAGGTGCTTGCACCAAGGTACCTGTTTTGCACAGGTGATCATTAGTTGCAACTGTATTGGTATCTAGAACTATAGCTATTACTGTGTATGTAAATAAGTCTGTGGAGATTCTGGCAAGTTCAACAAACAGAGTGTTTGCGGCAAAGGCAACATAATAAGGGCATTGAATATACTACCAGGTAAAACTGGTAAAGAACACAATCATTCGTTACTGGTAAATGGAAAACATTGCATTAGTACACTCTACATAAAAAAGAACGAACGTGTACTACTCTTACCTGGTATGCAGCAGCTTCCATTCCAGCTATAACCATAAGTACAACAGGTTGGACTGCACGTGGTTTCATCATAACAGATGAAGCCATCCCCGACAAAGCCACTCTTGCAAGTACAAGTCAGTGAAGATCCGCTTATTGTACAAAGTGCATTTTGGCTACATGTTGTACAGTCTTTGTTAGCTAAAGTGGAAAAAACAGTGACAATTAGTGGCAAGGCAGTTTCACAGGAACTTTTAAGTTACGGTGTGGATTTTAAATCCAGTTCCAGAAACTTGACAGCTTTAAAATGGATAATAAGATAAGAAGAAATCATTTATAGCCTAAAGGAAGTGCATGGCATGTGTTACTCGATTGCATCTTGGGAAAGAAACTTAAGCTATTCATTTCATCTGTTTAAAATAAACTAGCTGATAAAACTGAGATAAAAGCAATGCAGAAATGTTAATAAGAATGTTTTAAGATTTTTGGTCATGGACAGCTTTTATTGCGACTACATCTGTTACTAACTGTGATGTTTCACTGATATTGCATGTGCTCACAGAATAGTAAAGAAGCATCAGCATGAGTGGGAATCGAACCTTGAGATGAAAGAGATTTGCCATCATTATCAATACCCATTGATGAGATTTCTTGTGAAGTCTAGATACTCAGATATATTTTGATGCATTGGTACTCCTCCTCCTCCTACTGGGCTGTTTCCATAGTACTGATGATACATGTCATAGCTACCTGATCTACCACCCAGTTTCTGCTTCTCTGGCTAATACATGACAGCTGCAACATTCATTCTTCTGCAGAGCTCGGAGACAGTCCTGACAGTCTATCCAAGAGTAAGCTTGTAAAGACCGTTCTGTAGCTACACCTAAACCTGCAGCTGGTCACAGCACAATACCTGGGGGGAGGAGCATAAATGTTAACCACCAAGCTGCTGTAAAGTTTATTCTAAAGATTCTTCATACATATTTTCTAGCAGGCAGATATAGGCAGCTTATTAGTTACAGGCCATAGCTGCTTAAAACAGCAATAAATATTGCCCATCCAGTTTTAGCAATCTCCCAGTACTAATACAAATAATGTAAAATAACTCTGAGAAAAGCAGCAACAAAGAATCTACAACCGGCCATAGCACAAAAACAAATTTAATAAAACAGCACCTTGAACACTCTAGCGCCTCAGCTATCAGCCTTCCAGGAGTAATACATATCACAAAAACGTACACAATTATATAATCTAGTCAATACGTAAATAAATCAATTATTCAATTACACCTTAATTGCCTCCAATTAATCTCCAGATTTAAATCTACAGGTACCATTGCGTTAAATTTCAAAATATAGACAGATTCCTTATAAAAGATTTTCTCCTTAATATTGCACGTCCCCACCTTGTATAAAAATCTGTTCTTAAACCCAACCCTGCAATAAAGAATAATCATTATTATGCCTTATTTTAAAATGCATAGCAACATTACTTTCAGCCTTATTCTTTTTTATATCCCTAATATGTTCTTGCATTCTTGCCTTAAATTTGCTTTTACATTCCCCATGTAATTACTAATACAAATAATACTAAAACAAAAAAGTAGAATAAGGAACCAAACCAGCTTCAGATGTCCATGATTTAATATTCAGCTTCCAGGACATATGATTTGTGACTAGTATGTTGTTAGAACTTCCAACCTGCTGTCTACAACAAAATATGTTTACTGAGAAACAAACACATTTTTAAAGGTTTTCATATGCATTTGTGTAGGAAGAATACAGAGAAAGTAACATAAGTATCCAACTTGTTCTTTCTTGTTGATAAAATAAAAAAACACAGTCAGAACACATTTATAAAGCAGGAATTGTTAAAATGTATGAGCAGTGTTATTAACAGTAACAATACAATAAATGTACTACAATGGTAGATGAAAGTAAAGGAATGAATTGATGGAATAGCTGCTAACATATAAAGGGGTATTTTCTCCCTTGTTTTTAATTTCAGAAAATTTTTAAAGATTTATTGCTGAGACACAAACGGATCCCATGCTTAACTCATAAGTTTATAAGTTCATAGGTGTTTACTGTACGGATCTTTAAAACCCTAGCCATACATTTCCATAATGTTTTTAGCCCTTATATTTTAATTACTGAGCAGAACATTTATATTTCACCCCTATCCATGAGGGACAAGTGTGCTAAATTGTGGGCGAATTTACAGTTACCCATCCATTTGTCTAGATTATATTTCAATAGTGTAAGAAAAATGCTGTGTTCTATGTGGAGAGGAAGACAATTCCAAAGTAATGGCATTCTCTGTGATACATATCTGTCCCTCCAACATGTTCTGTTTATACTGCAAAAGAAATTGAGATCTACTGAATGGGTGTTTATACTACCAATGGACTTTTGAATGCGCTCTAGGTCTGACAGGATAGGGTTTGTTGAGGATCTGTATGCAAGGCAAAGATCACCCCTCAGTAGTTTGTATGACATAAAGAAGAGGGACAAGACTGTGACATAGTCTGCATAGGTTTTATGATTTAGACCCTTCATTTGCTTAGCAGGTAAATCACTGTGGACATTCAGGTTGTGACAAATATCAGGTTAGGTACATACTGAAGGGGTCATTATACTCAATGACTGGCCAGATGGGTCTGTAATATCATGGAAATATCACATCCCTGAACCTAGAAGTCATACCCTTAAAACTAATCTGTGGAATGAGAAAGCATTTTCTTACAATAGTGGATACTTGGTGATCAAAAGACAGTTTATTGTATACATAGGTTCCCAGGTCCCTAACTGCAGGATCAGTTTTCAGGGGTATATTATTACTGATATAATTACAAGGGACTTCTTGCTTGCTGAAGGATAGGATTATATATTTCTTGGTATTCAGTTTTAGTCCACTGGTTTGGAATCGGTAATGTTAGAGGATCCTGGTGTTTTCTGGTGCAGTTATGATGACAAGTTTACAGTCATCGTCAAGTTTAGAACTTGGCTACCTTATGGACAGTAGTTAGCACCAAGGTAAATCAGGTTGAGTGTCAGAGTGTCAGAAGTGCTTTTGAGCTGTATAAGCTGAGACAGCACAACAGCACACACAAAGGGCAGGGAAGTTTGACAGGCAAATAAGGAAGCAGTCCTGTAACAAGCTAGTAAGACAGGGCTAAATGACAAGGTAAGTAAAAGAAGCACAGTGCATCAAAGCGGTTAGACTTGTCTTCAGGTAGTTAAAAAACAGAAGACTGAATAGAAGAGATATTTTTTTAAACAGTGTCAGCTGGAGAAACTAGTAATGTTTAATAGAGACAGTTGCTTGATCACTTCTACTAGTTTAGTAGCACACCATAAAATGTTGTCAGATCTGTTCATTTCAGTATTAGATTTGAAATAAAGTCAGGAGAGTTTAAGCCATTCTACATATAGTGCAATATATTGTGCTATTTAAGTGTTAGCTGAGAAGATAAAGAGAGAAAACTGTAATATAAATATGTATGACAGAGTCTGTGAGGTATATAAATTACAGTGTAAATATGTCTGGCAGAAGCTATGAATGCCTATAACATCAGTTGCATTTGTATTTCTCGATGTATACTGGAGGCCATTACTGAAAATGGGTTCTTTTTCAACTGTGTTGATCTAACCTACCCAGCAAATGAAAACAAATAAATAAATAAATACAGCTATACAATCCATGTGTATGACACAAACTGTGATGTATATAAAGTATATCAGAATTTTATGTGGCACAAGCTGTGATGAACTATATAAACCAGGTGTAACCTAGGCTATAAAGTATACATGGTGTAGAATAAATGTGTGCAACAGAGGATGTGGCACACACAGACTAGACTATACATATGCATCACAGAAAACCTGAAAAATATATAATCTATGGTAGGAATGTGTGGTGGGCAGAACGTAACAAGTTTCTTGACATAGTGTAAATGTGTGTGGCAGATGCTTTGAAGTATATAAAGAATACAGCAAGTGTATGCAAATTAGGCTGCAAAGTATTTAAAATATTGTATAATAAGTGTGTCATAGAGACAGTAAGTACGTAAATTATAGTATAAATATGCATGAGAGAAGCTATGATGTACAAAGGCCTTAGGAGAAAAATATATGACAGACCCAGTGAACTATATACACTACAGATTTAATCTGTGACAGAGAAGCCATAAGATACATAAACTATTGTTTAAATGTGTGTGACACAGGATATGAAGTGCATAAACTCGTCCATATGTGACACAGCATGAGAAGTACTCAGACTAAAGCATAGTGATGTGTGAATGGGTCTGTGGACTATAATATCAATGTGCGTAACAGAGGAAGCTATTAAATAAAAAAAATTGTAGTATAAAAGTGTGTGTGACAGATGATAAAATATACAACCTATAGTATAAATGTATGTGTGACAGTGTCTATGAAGTATAGAAAAGCATAAAAAAAATTCTAAGCTTGTTTTCTGTAACTTGTCTAGTCCAGATACAGATTTGCTGTATCCAGGACTGTTTGTAAGCTGTTGAGCCCCCAAGCCTTTCTGTGTTGGAGGGAATCCTCCTAGCTTATCAGTGGGACTGGTAAGCACTAGGGAACCGATCTACCACAAGAGGAGTGGTTTCTGTCCCAGAAATTGCAGTTTATTGGCCATTTGGGCAGTTTTTCCATCTCTTTCAACTTTCTGGTTTAAAAGTCTGTGTTTGCCCTTTTTCTGCCTTTCCTGTAAGTAGTCTAGTCCAAATACAGATTTGCTGTATGTTGTCTTTCGGCTTTTCCCAGTTAGGGGTCGCCACAGCAGAACTCTGGTCCGCTAATGATTGGTAGTTGATTTTTACGTGCCGAGTTACCAGCCCTGATGCACAACCTTCAACAAAGGTACGCCCATTCACGCATGTCTCCACGCAGAAAACGTTCTAGCTGAGAATCGATCCGGACAGCGTCTTACTGTGAGGTGACAACGCTACCGCAGCACCACCACCACAGATAGTGTAAAACAACCTAAAAGACAAAGTATGACCATATAAAAGTATATGCTTGTAAAAAGCAAAGGACAAGCACTTCAGATGCTGGATGAAGAAAGTACAGTTGTGTACACTTACCATAAATGTAGATGTTTGAGTGTCCAGGACTGTATTTAAGCTTCTGAGCCCCCAAGCCTTTCTGCGTTAGAGGGAATCCTCCTAGCTTATCAGTGGGAGTGGTAAGCACTAGGTAGCTTATCCACCATAAGAGGAGTGGTTTCTGGCCCAGAAATTGTACTTTATTGGCTGTTCGGACAGTTTTTCCATCTCTTTCAACTTTCTGGTTTAAAAGCCTGAGTTTGAGCTTGTTTCCTGCCTTTCCTGTAACTAGTCTAGTCCATATACAGATTTGCTGTATCCAGGACTGTTTGTAAGCTTCTGAGTGGTGCCAAAGTCTGGTCTTCAATTTTCCCCTTTGATCTGCTAGTTCTCTCCTCTCTGTACTTTTACTAGCTTATTAGTTTAGCACTTTACCAGACTTCTTATAGCAATTATTGTAGCACACAAAAGTGCTACCAGCACTAAATGTTCTACAAGGAAAGAGCTCCAGTACGTATTATTAATTACCACCCCCTCCAGGCATGTCTAAATGTCAGTTCCCTGTGCTTTCTCCTACTATCCTGGTGAACTTGGGCATCCTTTAGCAATGTAGCAACTGCCTCATGTACACTGACAACCCTCTCCTTTTACCTCCCAACACTCAGACTTGTGAGAGATGCACTTATATATCCAAATTGGAAGCCACACACTCTACAGCCAAGACAGGAATAGCTGTGCAAGAGCAGAAGGTCAACACTTGCACCATACCACATAGAACACATAGCCCTCCAGAACACACATCAGCACTGCCTTCACATAAAAACACAAACCACACCCCCACCTTCATGGAGGCTCTCAATAAAAATCCACCAAAACAGCAGAGATCTCCAAGGCAGAAACGCACTCAACCACCACAACACAACACTAATCACGAGACATATAACTCTCCTAAACAGTGTGCCATTCAACCAAAGCCCCTAAGGAAAAACAGCATGCCTAGCACACTAGTCATAAATGACTCAATAGTGAGGCACACTGATGTCCCACTCACTAGGTTGAATAAGGAGAAAGTAACAGTCAGCTGCCTGTCAGGTGCCAGGATCCACCACGTGACACACTCACTCAGGTCCCTCAACAACAGATACAAATATGACTCTGTCATTGTACATGTGGGTGTGAATGACCTGAGATATACCTCCCTGGACTACATGAAAAGAGACATGGAGGAGCTATTGGATTATGTATCCCAGGAGGGTATGACCTTAGCCCTGAGCAGCATCCTACCATCACCCAGAATGATACCACAGTACAAGCAGAAAATTATTGATTTTAACAACTGGCTAAGTTTCTGGGGTCATTCTGAAGGGATCCAGTATCTGTCTGCCTGGGATGACATGATTGACAGACCTCAATGCTTTGCCAGAGATGGCCTGCATCTGTCACCCCTGGGCTTCCAGATACTGGCCAAGGCTCTTGCCACCCCTATAGTAACTTTTTAGGCGGTGCTCCAAAGACCAAATTACCAATGTAACAGCTACAAACAAATGCAACCTGAGGGTCATGCTGCTCAACGCTAAAAGTCTAAATCTCAAAATGCACTCACTCAAAGCACTCCTTAAAATAGAGAACATCGACATTTGTGCCGTAACAGAGGTCGGATTCAAGACAGCAGAAAGCACCCCTTCACTACCAGGCTATAACTCATTCCACACCTTTTGGGCCCAGACTGGTAGTCCAACATGATGCATCAGACATACTTAGGTGCAGTTAACATTGGGTGAGACAGCAATTCAGGTCATGGCCTACCGTAGGACCCAACAATGACCCAAGACTCACACTCCATGTTCCTAAGCACCCTGGAGAATATTAGGGTCCAACCTAACACTCTCCTACTAGGCGACTTCAACTACCCCTCCATTAACTGAGAAACTACCCATGTACCAATACACTTGCCCAACGTTGCCAGGAATTCATTAATTCCAGTGCCTTGGACCAGCTCATTCTTACCCCCCCTAGAGGTTGCAACATCCTTGACCTGGTCATTACTAACATGAGTGACTGTTGCTCTGTACCAATCGTCAACTCCTGCTTGGTTATATCTGACCACAAACTAATCACCTTGGAAATCCACCCCCCCCCCCACACAAAGGTAACCACCATGAAAAACTTCTTCAAAGCTAACTTTGGGCTCCTAAAAACAGAGGTAGCTAACTTCACGGCACCCATGCAATTGGAGAACAGCTGCATGACCACTGAGTCATACACTAATGCCCTGTAGGAACATGTACACAAATGCATGGATCTTGCCATACCCAATAGACCATGACACTCTCCTCCAAAAAAAGGAAGCCAATCTGGTGGTCCCCTGCCATAAACAAACTCTACAACAGAAGGAGGAAACTGATGAGAAATAAGGTGAAGTCCGAAGACTGGAAAAACTCCCTTATCAGCCTCAACAAAAAGTCGAGATTCCTCATCAAATCCTCTAAAGCTAGCTGTGAAAACAAAATTGCAGCAGATAGTAAAGACAACCACAAGGCCTTCTTTTGTTATGTAAAGAGTCTCCATGGCAATACCCAGATTTGCTCGAAGCTGTTGCACAATGGCACCTCCTATACTGAGCCAACAGATATTGCCAATATACTGGCCAGCAGATTCAGTGTCAACTTTACCCCTCTCCCCCCCACCAAAGGACCAATCACAATATCAGTAGATTGCTAGCACTCAGTACTACTGCTGCACAGGTTAAAACAGCACTGTCCAAGGCCAAGAATACAGCTTATATGGGACCTGTCAATATTCCTGGCTGTGTTCTACATGAACTACAGAGTGAACTGGCAACTCAACTGTGTGCCCTGTTCAATCACAGCTTCACCTCAGACTTTGTCCTTACTGAATGGCGCACTGCTACAGTCATCCCTCTCCACAAAGCAGGAGTGACTACAGACCCTGGGAACTATCACTCCATTAGCCTGACAAGTCTGATATACAAAGCTATGGAATGCATCATCATGGACTTAATAAACAAAGATATAAGGAACCTCCAAACTCTGGATCCCACACAGTTTGGTTTTGTGAAGGGTAGATCATGCCTGCTCAACCTGGTCGACTTCTTTGAATCAGTCACCAGAGTTGTGGATGAAGGCAAGGTGGTACATACAGCCTACCTTGATCTGGCCAAGGCCTTTGATACCATTCACACTCAGTAATCTTAGGAAAAACTCACTAAGCTAGGAATTAACCCCTATGTCACTAGGTGGGTTGCAAACTGGCTCATAGATAGAACCCACAATGTGAAAGTAGCAGATTCCAATTCAGACTGTTGACCAGTCACAAGTGGAGTCCCACAGGGTTTGGTCCTAGGTGCTTCCTGTTTGGTATCTACTTCTCTGAAGTCCAGGCCAACACGAAGGGACTCTGGCTGACAAAGTTTGGAGATGATTGCAAGTTGGGAGCCATAATTAACTCGCCAGGTTATGTTGACATCCTACAGAAAGGCCTTACAGAGACCAATGACTGGTGTCAGAACCATGGCCTTAAGCTCAATGCCAAAAATGTGTCATCATCCCCTTTGGGAAAAACGCAGTTCCCACAAATTACCACATTGATGGTAGTCCACTGAACACAGAAGGTGTCATAAGAGAACTGGGAACACAGGTTGACAGCAACCTCTCTTTTGACCACCACATTGCACTGTGGTCAGAAAGTCCTTCTATGTGGCACATCTCATTACTAAGAGTTTTGCATCCAGAAAGAAAGAGGTCATTGTCTCCATCTATCTTCCCTCATTAGGCCAATCATTGAATACAATGTCCCATTTAGCATGTACCTCACTAGACACCTGCAACAACTGGAGAGGCCGCAAAAGTACCTCACAAAGAGGATCCTAGGCCTTAAACACTTGTCCTATATGGACAGACTCAAAAATCTCCAGCTATTCTCTGTCTCATATCACCTACTTAGAGGCAATCTCTGCTTGACTTACAAAGCCATGTCTGACCCAGCTCTGTTAGAAATGCTACATCTAAAGAAATCCCAATCCCTCTGCACTACACACTCCAGAGACCTCAACCTCATTACCACAATCAACAGAACAAGCTGGAGGGACAGGTTCATAACCCAGAGACTGCTCATGCTATGGAATAGACTTCCCATACATGTCAAGCGGAGCACCTCACTGGCTCTCTTCAAGAGAAATCTTGATGAGTGGATGGGAAATAGAAAATTCCCCCCGGGGATCACTCCAGTGGCTCTACTTGATTGAGGCACTGGGAACTAAGGTCAGGTGGCACAATGCCAGGGTAATCCTATGGGTTAGGCTTGTAAAGGCTCCAGGGCCATTAGCCTAGTACACACCTATGAACCTATAAACTATAATGTGAAATATACAGAAATGCATAAATGTGTGTGACATGCTTGAGACATATATAAACTCTAATGTGTGTGACAGACGCTTTGAAGTGTATAAAATGTGAATGTGACAAGGAGTTATCAAATATACAAACTGCAGCATAAATGGAGTAGAGTATGATAAGCAAAGGCAAACTTTGTAAGCGCACTTCAAATAGGATGTTGAAGTCTATTTCAATTAATATTCAAAGCCTTAATTATACGGTTTATGAGTCTTAGACAAGAATAATCAATGAAGGATGTGATACAGGATTTGTACCAGAGACAAGGTTTAGTAATAAGAAGCCACCAAGTTAACAATTTGAGATTTGTTGGATAACAAATAAAATGGGGGGTGGTGTTATGATTTATATAAGAGACAGTATTCAGTCTTCACAAACTTTTAATAACTACAGCAGCATGATTTTTATTTTACCTGTTGACTTGTCCCATTTCAGTTGTGACCTGTAAGCACAGGCTGGTTAAGTGACTTGCTTAGAGTAACAGAGTATGCATATGAATGTAGAAGGATTCAAACCCAGCACTCATGACACAGAAAGCAGTTCAATAGCTGCTCAGAAATTTAGTCCTCTGTACTACCAGGCAGTGTTAAGATTGTGACAATGTGCAATGTTACTGGTAAGGAGGTATGGAATTTAATTTCTTTTTACAACTCTTCGTGTCTGACTATTTAAGAATAACATTCATAAAGGAGTTATCAATGCGCTTTATCAAAAAGTTTTTAATAATTGCTGGTGATGTTAATTCTTCAGACATTAATTGCCCTTCCTTAATTATATCTTATCAGTATGGACAGCTATTCTTCAGAAGTTATTCTCAGAGATCAAGAAGCAGGATGATTCATAGTGTGGACTTCAGACAAGTTGTCCAGTTTAGTGGACCATAAGTTGGTTATTGTGAATCGCCAAGATGCTGAATTATCTTACAGCTAGTTCATTCAAAAACTACTTATTAGGCAGATAGCTTCTGGCATGAGGACTGGAATGCATTCTCGCTCAATCAGCTATCACTGCAGAGATTCATTAAGGCTTAGCACTGACCTACTAGGATCTGTCCTTTTCATTTAAATGTCACAAAGAATGTAAATGATTACCTATAATCTTATATGCCTGAATTTTACCCATTGCTAGAAAGTTAGCATTTCATATGGTGACATTGACAAAATTTGCCAACACCTTGGGATACAGTCTTCTGGTTATTCTACTGCAAGGTATAGGCATATTATATCAAATAAAACATGTCCAGGTCAGAGCACCACCAACGTTTATTCCATACCTAATATCATTGTGAAAAAAGCATTTTCAAAGGATTACAAAAAAGTCAGAGGAACAGCCGGTTTTATATAAAGCCCTGGCAACCAATTAAGAAATCTAATTCTACCTAATTTAACTCAATTTGAATTCAATAAAACAATAAAACCAATAAAACATTGCTCTATATAATAAAATAAAATAAGCACAGAAATGCAAAGTGAATATAATAAAGCCAGAAAACAATCACAACATTGTAAAAGCCAAAACATCCCACAATTATTAACTAAATGTTCAGAAATATTTCATATAACTGAAAGCTCATAATGTTGACTTTTGTATGCCAGCAGAAGTGATTGAAACGTATTTGATCACTTCTGCCAAATTAAGTCAGTGTAAGATTGTGAAGAGAGTGGTTCCAGGAATTTGCCCTTTTCCCACAGTAGACTGATCTCGGAGTTAGTATATATATATATATATATATATATATATATATATATATATATATATATATATATATATATATATATAATTAGCAGGGGGTATGTAGGGGCAGGGGTGCTTGCTCCAATGCAAAAAATGTAAGTGTCATGTTTTTTTCAGTGTTTCAGCTGTTGATCTTTTGGGATTGATGTCTAGCCCTTTGAGAGTTGAGTATTTTGGTGTTTTGAAATACATCCAAATATCCATATATCTGTGGTCTCAATTTGCTTATTTAAAAATGGAAAACACCTAAATATTTAAAGTAAATCCCTCTGCCTTAGATCTAAGTTCAGGCCTGTTTGTGTCAATCTATGACATTTTAACATCATCACTGTTTTCTTGTATTGTAAAGCATGTTTAATATTCATGTCATTGCCCCTCTGCGGCAACTGCAAGAAGAAACCACACCCAACATTAGGTCTCGTTAACTCGCTATGAACCAAATAATCACTTCCACTTTTACCTACTACAGTAAGGAGAATTTAGGTTTACCTAGAAGTATACACTTAAATCATCCTATTCTATTAATATATGTCAAGCTTTTCTACTTTTCAGTATAACTAGATTACCCAGTATAGCAGATTCAATATTCATTCACATGTCATCAGTTTGGAAAAGCCTGTCAGCAGTATGTCTGTTGTCACCATTGTATAACAAGTAACATAAGGTATTATTTCTTTACATTAATTTTTAATAAATGTACTTCTATCAAAGCCTATTGACAGAAATACACCACTATCTCTGTAGGCCTTAAAAGAATTATTTAAATATACCAACTCCGAGATTGCACTACAGTGAGGAAAAGTGAAATCTCCCATTGCGCACTGCACTGTATGCAGATCTCTGTTCTGAATTTCAAAATACTGAAACTTCGATCTTACGGTTTTGACCTTATGAATTCAAGGTTTCAGTAGTTTGACATTCTGAAGGGAACCCATATATATATATATATATATATATATATATATATATATCTGCTAGTATAATAATCACTTCTCCCACATAAAAATCATCTCAAAGAAATGGGTTTTATGAATCACCGAGTGTGTGTTCCCCCTCACCCTTCACCTATTAGTATCAAATTTAGATAATCCGTTTGATTCATTCTAATTTCATAAGTGAACCTTAAATGAAATCTATCTTTCAATTTACCTTGTCAATTATTATAGCATGTCAAATGCCTGCCAAATTTAAGAAGTTTTGAACTAAGTAGCCTGAGCCATTTGTACATGCAGTGACTTCATGTTAGGAGCAATTGATCCCTTTAAATATTTGGATCTATGTTTTAATTCCAGACTATGAGCTAATGAACACTTCAGTTGGATTTCTGTCAAAAGCATACCAACAATATTACATGTGGCTTAAGTCATTACGGCCATGTGTTTCTGCAGTTACATCCTACTGACACCTCTAGGTATCAAATATTGCTTGTTCATATTTGCATTAATAATTTGAAACCCATGCCATGTACAAAGTATTAAAATATTTCATCTTAAAGCTTTCACAATTGCAGACACAGCTGTATTAATATTTGATCTCTTTTTAGTACAAGTAAAGATATATTAATTGTTGTTTATATAATATTTATTTATATTGTTATAAATGTCATGTTTTTCTAAATATCTCGACAACCAAATAGCACAGACAGAAATGCTTAGCCTCATACAAAAGCTCTCAGTTGGATGAACAAAATGCTGCTGACAGTATGTGTGCAACTTGAGTGTTTGCTGAAATATTGATATCAATAATTATTGGGTTTAATTTGACTTATAAAATCCAGTTTAAAACTGCAAACCTAAAAAATGCTACCACCATAAAAATAGCTTGTGCTGAATAGTTTGACATTTGCACTTTTTTAGTAGTCCTATAGTTCATAGCTATGAACATCTATTTACAATATGAGGACATAATCTAAGTCTATCAAAAAGCTTAAGCTCTGTCCATTGGAAGTGACAGTGCAAGCTTTCAGAGCTCCATTGGAGGGAATGAGTTAAAAGTGGCAGATCTGTGGACCCAGAAGCCCACAGAGCTTTATTGTCTAACTCATATTTGGACTCTTATTGACTAATCAGTGAGTCTTGCAGGTCCCCCTAAACTGAATGCTCATATTGTACTCTTACATCCTGCGGGAAGCACTGCAGTACTTTCACAAATAACCTAAGTGACTTCCAAGGAAGAACGTGTTTCCTGAGACGCACCTCACTTGTATCACACGGTGGTTGTAAGGTCAGAAGAGACTGCCAAGGAAGAACATGCTTCATGAGACCACCTCACTGATATCACACTGAGGTTGTAAGGTCACAGAGACAAAAGATGTATGTAACAGAAGCATAATAACAAATTAACACAGGGTCTTCAAGCTCCACATGTTTAGCTGAGGCATATTTACAAATGGGAATCTTAGGAAAACCAGAAACGTTTACAGTGTACCATTCCACTGAAGAAATAGTCTCTGGTGTGGTATTATGGCAATGCACCATAGAAGGGATGGGGTAATGCCAACTTTTAACTATAGTGTAGGAATGCATTTGACATGAAACATTAGCTGAGTGCCAAAGAAAGCCCTCCTCACTGTGGATAAAAGTACAAATTACTCACAACCTTGCCATGGTTTATTACTGTTATACAGTGGCATTATTTAAAAAATAATCGATGTGTAATGCAGACTCTGCAGCCATTCTATCTTGGTGCACTTGTGCAGGTCAGCTGGCATTGGTTTAAGATGCTCTCCACATTCTCACATCCTAGTGCCAACTCATTTTTAATGTATATGTAAAGGTTACTTGATGGTACTGTAAGCAAGGTATCATGAGAGTAAAGGGTGTTTTTTTAACATACAGGAGAGGAAGTGTTTTATTAAAAGTGGTAATGGATATGCAGTTAAATTACTTCCTTAGTTATATTGTTGAGTGCTAAGAAAAAAGTGTCAGTAGAATTTTCAAATGTTTTGCAACTCCCTCATGATGTGCTTCAGTGTAGTTGCCAGATTCACTGATGTGAGACATCCTCCTGATTGGACATCAATGAACTTCAGTGGGAAGTAAAATTATCCATTACATAGTGATGCTTCATAGGGCAGTAAACTCCTTCAGTGTAGATTCAGTAATTATGGTACTGAACTGGGTCTTTGTAGATGCTTTCGCAAGTGTCCTAACATTTGCTTTATCTTGTAGTTATTTTTAATTACAGCTGACTATTGATCTGACTTCATGTATGTCTATCTTAAATGCCAGTATTTCATCTCTAAATTTAGTATGACATAAATAACTCTATTGCCATGCTAATTTACCTTGCAGACTACATTTACCGAATGTGTCATTCAGTATTGCCATAATTAATAGGATGACAGTTCACTGCAGAGGATTAAGGTTGTGAGTTTCACTGTGTAGTTCTAGATTTTAATTCTTTACAACTATTTGCTTTCTGTGACTTTGGGCAAGTCAATTAACCATGCAATTACCATGGGTAAACCCTAAAACAGGCACTCATGTTTTGTCGGTTTACCTGAATAAATACAAATAAGTAAAAATATTTTATGGAATTAGTTCTTTATTGTTCTACCTGGATAAAAAGAAGTAAGTAAAAATGTTGCATGGAATCAACATATATTCTGCATATTCCTTAAATAATAATGTTTGCTTCATTTTGCCACTTGTCTGGATCACAGCTAAAAATGGTCACTTGGACAACTCAATGAGTTAATTAACTAAATAATGAAGACATGACAGTTAAGTTGGAAAAAGACAAGACTTAGTTTGAGCAGGTCATAGAAATCATCATACACTGCTATGTATAAAGTTGGGTGAAGAATGTAAAGGTACTTACCAGATGAGATGGCTGTGAAAAAGAAAAAAACAGTACAGTTATTAATTTATCTACACATATTTTGCCAGCAACCACCTACAGACATGCAACATTTTAACAATAGCCCAACTGTAACATGCGGCTTTAAATTTTATAACGTCATATAATGAGAATCAATAACTGCCACTAACTTTCTTGTGTAATGGTATTCATTTTTAACCTGTCTTATCACGTGATATCTTTTAGTAGATTATCATTAACTACTTTCAAATAAGTATGCCCCCCTCATGCTGGATCACTAAATATTACAATTTGCATGGTTTATTCTCTAACTGAAGCTGATGAGTCTTTTTCATGTTGTCTCGTTTACCTCTCTCTACCACTGAATACTCTTCTCTGGCATTAAAAAAATTTAGTTCCAAAGCCCTACACTGTTTGTAGCTACTGTTAACATTATTCATTGGGACCAATAGGACATGATCTCATATTTGCACACATGGGAACTCATGCTGGCATCTCAAAAATGGAACGATGATGTATTACTGATAAGTTTCACCCCATAGATAGGTTTGATTCCCTCATTTCTAAACTATAATCTGTATTACTCTTAAAATATCACTTAAGGAAAACAATGTTCTGAGATGACCTCATAAGAATGGTATATATGCTTATAAGATTTTACCTGCTTAAAAATATGTGTGCCAATCATCTGCTTGTCTATCTTATTTTTAAAGACGAATTTCATCATTGGACACATTTATTAATCTCAATGAGAAAGTAGTCCCATTGTATTTGGAGCTGTGTGGTGCATTATTTAGTAGAGAGGTGCTAGGGATTCTTATTTTAAATCATGCATGTGTTTATGCCATGTCATTTTCTAGAGCCTCTGCAAACTGAAATCTGCAGGAAAGCTTAGATGTATCATTCCATACTACTATATAGATAACAAGAAAAAGGAAAGATATGTACTCCATCAACCGCAGAACAGCTAAATGCATACATACAGCACCAATTATATAGCCCAATGGCAAACATCGCTCTCTGACTATGACTTTGATGCATCCATACTAACACAATCAGCAGCTGTACAATTCCATGCTAAGAGTAAAACTGCTTTCATCAAAACAACAAGAACATTTTCTGCTGGGAGGCAAGGTTCCCACAACCTCCCTATAAGGGGATCCTTCCACGTATCCCTTAATTAATATAATCAACTATGAAGTTACTGTAATTCATAGTAAAATGATTTAATTCCTTGTAATATCCCTTAATGGAAAATACAGCAATTAGAATGGAGCAGAGCTTTTGGTGAACTACATTCACTCAACTGCAGTGTACTCTGTAGCAGTTTTGCTACCAGGTTTACAGTGAAAGAAGGTTTGCATAACTGAATGTGAACTGGACAACATTCCTCTAGGGCATAAAGCAGATGCATTTCATTTCTAGGGTCCATGAGTCACAAGCGTAATATTCTAGTAGATCTGTTAATACAGTTCACCAACACCCAGTTTGCACTGTATCAGAAAATCATGTACTAACAGAGATAACCACTCGTTTTCGTTTGTTTGTTTTTGTGTTTTATTTAAATATCTATGGATTAGAAAACATTTTTTCAAACAAAACTGGCAGCAAATTGAATTAAAGAAACATTCTGCTATTAGATGTCAGAAGAATGCATTATTGATGGTGCATATGAAGTCCACAAATAGTCAGTCACCTGAGAGTCTTCATGCATGTTGTAAGTGTCACACTAGTGGAACATATATGGAAACTTGTGAGGATTCAGCCGCTGTTAGCCATGAAAGTGATTGAATTGACAGATGAATCCAGTGTACGATTGTGCATGTAGTCTACATTTTTGGAATTAGCTTTGACTCTTCCTGTGGAATTTATGTGCTGTGGGAGCAGGAGTATTTCTGTTTCAGTTTTTTTCTTTATCCTTACTAACTACAGAGACCAGGATGTTACATATTGATATGTGTTGGTAATTGTTTGTGTTGTGTTCCTGTTTGTAACAGGTGTTCAAAATTCCAAAAGTCGATCATATGGTCTCGGCCATATCAAAGTCAGCCTTTTGGAATTTCAATCATCTGTAGGGGACCCATATATATATATATATATATATATATATATATATATATTATATATTATATGAAATAACATACATATAGACATCACACATTTATACACCACTTCTTCAAACTACTCAGATATCTTAGCCCAACAAAGAACACTGCATGGCTTTTTTTACATGGTTATAACTAGATACGACTCTGGTATTTTTCTTAACTTGGTTTTATACAGCTGAGTAAGACTACTGATGTTGTCACTTTTGTATAGTAATCTTTATACACAACAAAGCTTGCCTCAGTATGGAAAGTAAGTAAAAATGTCTGAGTGCAGTGATTTGGCATTATCTAGTGACTCATTTCCTCCTTCTTCTTATAGTAATTGTAGTTCATAATCTTCCCTTTTTAAAAAAAAATGTCTGCCATTATTCAATAGAGTTTATGTTCTCAGAGTTGTGCTGTACAGTGTTTTTGTGTATGTATCCTTGTGTGTGTGTGTGTGTGTGTGTGTGTGTGTGTGTGTGTGTGTGTGTGTGTGTGTGTGTGTGTGTGTGTGTGTGTGTATGTGTGTGTGTGTGTGTGTGTGTGTGCATCAGGGGCGGCTTGTGCTATTGGGATGCAGGACTGCAGCCCCCAGCTGTAAACAAAGAAGAAAATAAAAACATAAAGTAAAAAAAGAAATACAAAAATAAAAACATGAGTAGTGAAACATTGTGCATGCACGGCATTTTTGGACTGCTGGTGAACCAGTCTGAAGCATGCACACAGAATCCAGACTGTCTCACCAGCAGTCTGATTAGGAAGAGAGCATGCAAAAGCACTATCCCAGAAGTCTATGCAATTACAACTGCATAGACTTGAAGGGGGATCGGACTACAACGTCCGCAGGCTGGGTAGCACCCAGCTTGCTGCTCTCACGGGAAGGACTTGCACTCGTTCTCATGGAAAAGATGGACGGACATGCTTAGATGTGTTTTGTGGATGTACTTGTTTTGCAGACTTTAGATGCATTTTGTGGATGTACTTCTTTTACGGACTTTAGATGTGTTTTGTGGATGTACTTGTTTTACAGACTTTGGATGCATTTATGGGCTGTTACAACTTGAGGTAAGGAATACAAAGGGTGTGTGTGTGTCTGTGATGCCCCAAGTGCTATATGGTGGTGGATAAAGAACAGACTTGAGCTCTGTACCTTGGGTTTAGGTGGCAAGAGCCTGAATTCCATACCCACCACCATTTGTAAAGAATTTGCAGATTTTTCTCTCATACTTGTTCTGTTCCTCATAAAATCTGTGGTTTCTGTAGTTGTGTGTCCTTACAAAGTCAGTAGTGAATTGGTCCAGTGGTAGCATTGTTGCCTAACAGCTACAGGTTCTCTAGTTTGATTCTTGGCTGGGGTGCCTTCTGTGTGGAGTCTGCATGTAATCCCTATGTTTGTGGGTGCACAAAGGCATGTGTCTGGAGTGTTTCTTCCTGGGCCTCTGCAGAAAATTGGCTTTTGTTCCAAGTCAGACTTTCCTGGTTAACACATGTTAAAAATGACAAATATCTGAATTTCAGACTTCATATTCTTCAGAAAGTACATGGTAACACAAAAGTTTAATTCTAGCAATTTTCTAAGTTTATAAGATGGATATTTGAAATGTGTCCCTATTTTTGGGACTGTATTTCCCCATTATTGGCTTTGTCCAGGTTTTTTTGTGCTAAGGTTGAGAGCTATGGTAAGAACTGAATTCACTGAATATGTTTGGGGGCTGTATTCCCCCATTATTGGCTTTGTCCAGGTGTTTTTTGCTAAGAAGTTGAGAGCTATGGTGAGAACTGAATTCACTGAATATGTTTGGGGGCTGTATTCCCCCATTATTGGCTTTGTTCAGGTGTTTTATGCTAAGAGGTTGACAGCTATAGTGAGAACTTGAATTCACTAAATGGTAGCCATTTAAGTTTCAGTCTTCCTCTCTTTCACAAAACAGCTGATTTGGTATAGTGGTATGTTGCTCTGACTGTTTTACAGTGGGTCCCGGGTTCAAGACCTGGCAATGAAATGTATGGTGGTAACACAGCATTTTATTCTATCAACTTTCCAACATTATACAAGCAATGTTTAAAATGTGTCCCTGGTTTTTGGGCTTTTGTCCCCCCCCCCTAAAATGTTGGCTTTTTCCAAAGTTCAGTGATACAGCTGAGTGAGTAGATTTTACAAGGAGCTGAGAGCTGCAAGGGAGCAAAAGTTTAGTGCTGCTTATGCTGACTCTGCTCGCATTGTTAATAGCACAACAGTTAGTGTACTTGCTTTTGACGCAGAAAGCTGTGGGTTCTACTCCCACAGTAGATAAATGCATTGCTGATACTGTACTGTGTTGCAAAGGGGGTGGATGCTGCACTCCTTTTTGGCAAAGATACCTAGTAACTATGAACCTGTTATCAGTTTGCCATCCATTCTCTATTGCAATATTACTAGCTTATCATTTTTTTAGTGTAAGATAGGCAATTTATTTCTCAAGAGCAACAGGCACTTTATTTGTAGATGAAACAATGAAATATAAAGTTGTTTGCTAGCAGCAACTTCTTCATTAAATACAGATCTCTTTAGTATGGAATTATTTAGATGACTTTTACTTCTTCAGAGATTGTGCATATGTACTGATACTGGTGAACTGTAGAAGTTTGAGTACACTTTTATGATGGAAATGTTCTGAATTGAGCAGTTTTGTCATTACTGGTGCATGCATTTTGTTTCATTGTTTACTGGAAAAATATTCAAAACAATAAATTTAAAATGACCTCTAAAACTGTGCTGCATTGTACAAGGAATATAATTTAATACAATCAGGAAGGTGTGTGAAAGAGGGCCATGGTGGTGCAGCGGTAGCATTGTCGCCTCACAGCAAGAGGTTCTCTTATTCGAGTCTCAGCTGGAGCACCTTCTGTGTGGAGTCTGCATGTCCTCCCTGCAGTCAAGTGGTGTTCGAAAGACATGCGTGAATAGGCATGCCTTTGTTGAAGGTTGGGCATCGAGCTGGCACCTCAGCAGCATAAAAAATCTACTGCCAATCATTAGTGGACCAGAGTTCCACTGTGGTGACCCCTAACCAGGAAAAGACTAAAGAAGAACAAGGAAGGTGTATGAAAGAGCATGTGTATGTTTCATGTGCAAGGGGTCTGTGATTTGAAAACAGCCCAAACCCAAAGTTAATCTTTATCTGCCACTGGTAAAATGTATTTCTTTGACTCTGGGTTTCAATGCTGTTTCAATGAATGTAAGCTTCAAGGGCAGAGAAGTTTTAATGTGAGACTGCATTGCTTTGTTTAGCAGATATCTATTAGTGTTTGTGCTGTAAAATGCAACATAAAACTTTCAAATGAAGTCCAAATCATTGCAGAAGTAAAGCAGTATGCACATTAGTGTTTATGGTAAATGGGGTGAAATTGCCAAGTAATGGTTCATTGAAATGGCTGCAGGGGGGAGGCTCCATTCGACCATGATTTTGTGAAGGGGGAAGGGTGGCAAACTCAAAAACAGCCCTGGCTGAACTATACCAGGGCTGTTTTCAGGTGCTGCTGAAGGTATTGCCATCCCTATCAGCATCCTAATCAATAGATCTTTAAAAGAATCTTACGTACCCAAACTCAGGCATGCTGCCTTCATCCTTCCTCTTCATAAAGGAGGCAAAAACACTAATATCTCCAACTTCCGCCCAATCGCCCTTCTTTCACCTATATCAAAAATTCTTGAAAAATGTGTCCACCACCAACTTATGCCTTTCTTAACCCAAAATAACCTCATAGCTCCCACCCAGCATGGTTTCCGCCCTGGCCACAGCACCATTACCGCCTTACTATCCTTCTTAGATACAGTAAATCGGGCCCAAGACTCCAGTTTACTAGTATCCTCAACACTACTAGATCTTTCTAAAGCCTTCGACACTATCTCCCACAATCACCTACTCTGTCATCTCTCTAACCTTCATCTTTCCCCTGAAACCCTCTCCTGGTTCTCCAGCTACCTATCTGACAGGTCACAAGCTGTCAGATGGAATAACTCTACCTCCTCATTCCTGCCCACACCCACCGGTGTTCCCCAGGGATCCATCCTTGGACCCATGCTTTTCAACATCTTCATAAATAACCTTCACTCTGTCATCCCTGACACAACAGTTATCCAATACGCTGATGACTCCACCTTAGTTTGCTCCGCTGCCAACTTGCCAGAATTACTGTCAAAAACTCAAATAGCTTTTTCTACTACTGAGAACTGGATGCACTGCAACCATCTCTCTCTCAACTCTAATAAATCTAAAATACTTCTCTTCCCACCCACCAGGGCCTACTCCTTCGACAAAAATGCTTTCAAAGTCCTTAGCCAAAACAACACTGCCTTAGAAGTGGTTCCTTCTGCAAAACTCCTAGGTATCACCATAGATGAATACCTCAAATTTGATATCCATGCACAACAAAACATCAAGAAAACCCACCAAAAACTTGGTATGCTCTACAGGAATAACCGCTTTCTCTCCAACTCCTCCAGGCATACTTTAGCAACTACCTATCTCCTTCCTTCCTTACTATATGGAGCCCCTCTTCTAACTAACCTGTCTTCTTCCCTCACCTCTAAACTTGAAACTTGCTACATTAAAATCTCCAAATTCGCAACTAAATCCAAAACCTGTACTCACCACTGCCTCTCCCTACAATCATTGAACTGGCTGGAACTCCCTAACTACCTCGACTACCTCCAACTTACCACTGCTCACAAATTAATATTTTTTCCTAATAAGTGCCCAGCTCTAACAAACATCCTTCCCCCTTACATCCCAACCAGATCCCTGAGATCTGAACATCAAAATTTCATCTCTATTCATAAACCCAAACGCCCTGCAGGCCAACTTCTTCTCTCTTTCATAGTAGGCAAAAAATGGAACTCTCTTCCTCCCTCACTTAGGACAATACCTTACCCAGAATCTTTCAAAACTCAACTTTTCTCATTTCTATCCTCCAAATGCAAATGCTCCTGCTTTCACCCTACATAAATACAAATACATTTCCCCATAGAGCCTACTAAACTCCTGATGCAAACTTCACTACGTCCTCTCCTTGTCTATTTACCTCACTCAAACTTATTCCATCACCTTCTGTTCTTTCAATTTCTCTCTCAACTCTTAGCATGTATATAACACAACTGTCCAGTAATCACTGATGCCTATTTCTTGACAATTGATTCCTATTGCTCTGAATGTAAAAACCTGCAACTTTGTCTCATTGCTTGTACAATGACAATTTATTATTTTACTATACCTGTTTTGCATGAATTCATACTTGTATTTTTACCTCTGTATTTGAAATTTCTTTTTGTAACCTCTAATTGTGTGTAGTGTGTGGGGTTTTTTTGTGGAGCTTTTCTCCCCGGGCCTCCACTGAAAATGGGCACTTTCTGGCCCAGTGGACTTCCCCGGTAATCAAACTGAAATAAATAAATAAATAAATAAATAAATAAATACCTCTCAACTGTCCAGATTTTTGCAGAATGAATAGAGTTTTGCTTCTTATTTTTGGTTTGTTCCTCATAAAATTTGTGTTTTTCTGGCAAATCATTTAGGAATTAAGTCCCTAAATAATGACAGACACTGAATTTCAGACTTCATAACCTTCAGAAAAATGCATGCTAAAGCAAAACCTGTTATTCTATTAACTGTCTCAGTTTATACAAGAGCAATTTTTATTACTAGTTATATGTTCCTCCAATATATGTGGCCTTGCCCAGATTTCCTGCATTAACAGGTTGAGAGGTACATGCAAATAAATTGCTTTATAGAATTAGACATATCCAAACCTCTCAACTGTCCCCGATTTTGGCTCAAAATGTTGCTCTTCCCCTAATAATCCCGCCACAATATGGCAATTTTGGAAGAAAACATTGAGGGTTTACAATTAATAAATAACTGTAATAATCAGAGTTATAGATTACTTTTATTTCAGAAATGCATGTAGATTCTTTTATTTTGTCAACTGCTCAAGTCAGTAATACTAATATTTAAAAAGTGTCCCTTCTTTGACAGGTTCCCAGCTGTATTGTGTGGCTATTTTATATTTTTGCATCACATTTTTGGTCCGTTTTTCATAAAATTGTGTTTTTTTGGAAAATTAGTGGCAAATCATTAAAGACTGAAGTTAGAAGATAATGACAGAAATTTCAGTTTCAGATTTCATACCCTTCAGAAAATTCATACTAATGCAAGACCTACTATTCTATTATCTTTATAAGTTTATAAGAGCAATATTTAAAAATTGTCCTTATTTTTGGGCTTTTGTCCCACTTCTATGTATGGCTTTGTCTAGATTTCTTGCTCTGAGGTTGAAAGGTATAACAAATGTGTCAGGGCCATCACAGTCAGCCAGAGACATTTCAAATTGTGACATACTTGTTGCACCCCACTCCCCCATGTAGTGACTCTGGATGTGTCGAAGCAAGGCAAGGAGCAGTTATGCAGTGTAAATGTGCAGACTATCCCCCCATCCAAGGTAGACAAAAGTACTACAGTGGCTTTTCATCTGTCCTTGATTTTGCATATTTTGTCAGATTTCTGTCATATTTTTATAATGTTGATTTATGCTTATTATTATTCAGAAAGTGCCTGTTGCTCCGTGTTTAAGTAGCAATGCTTTAACGATCATTAGGTAGGTTTGTCTGAGGTTGTAAGATGCAAGTAAGTTTTAATAAGTATACTGTTAAAAAACTGCCAACCTTGAAAGCCTTTCTATTGTTGCCATGCAGAGAATACTTACATAACTAGATAATGTATAAGCCTTGGGTATTGAAATGCATATGACAGTATTTGTAATAAAGGGCAGGATTACATTATTTTAAGAAGCTCATTACATTTGTTGGAGACTTGCAATCATCTTTGCAGGCTTTACCTGCAAACAAAACAGAATGCCAATCTATCGTGTGTGGTCCGTAACCTGTGCAGTAATCTTTAAGCAATGTATGTTGAGCTTGTTTCTTGTTTGCTTTTCATTTTTTACTTTGATCATGTTTTCCCCATGAAACAAGTGGATAGTTGTTTTCAGGCAGCAGGTCTTTTTTGGAAAAGAAACATTTTTATAAGTGGGGGTATCACAGAGATTGCTACTTTCAGCATGTTACTTGGTACTTTAATAAAGCTGAATATAAATTATAATTAGAACTGCAGTGCAAGGAGAAGTGGTTTGAGTTGAGTGCTGCTTGTTTTTCTTATACTTGATTTTGACTGGCGTTCCAGTAATGTATTTAAAAAGTAATTTATTTTTTCATGCCTCACAACCTTTTTGTTTCCATCTAGATATTAAGTAAGCTGTCATGCAGCCAATGCATTGAAATATTTTTTCTTCTACACTTCATTTTGTCTTGAATGGACTCTCATAATAATGGTTTGGCACTCAGGGCAGTGTATTTAATTAAAATTACAGTTTTTGTGGTTTTGAGCATAGTTCCTCCCCTTTCTAGCTGGTCACACCCATTTCCATTGACTCCGCCCATTCAGCTGTCTCCTGCAGCCCCCCTTTGATTTGAAATCACCAGCCACCACTGGTGTGCATGCACACATGTGTGTAAGTGTGTGTGTTTATATGTTTGTGAAA
The DNA here is from genome assembly GCF_019279795.1 of Protopterus annectens. NCBI lineage: Eukaryota > Metazoa > Chordata > Ceratodontiformes > Protopteridae > Protopterus > Protopterus annectens. The sequence goes on from NC_056727.1 coordinate 1,202,629,291, forward strand.
TGTTTCTGATTATTTCACTGCATATACACCCACAATTATATTACCTTATGTAACCAAAAAAACTTCAACCCATCAACCTTTGTTAACTCCCTAAAAGCAATAAACTGGAACTGTCTAAAAACCTTACCTTTAGATAATGCAGTTGCCCACTTCAACACCCACAATTATATTACCTTACGTAACCAAAAAAACTTCAACCCATCAACCTTTGTTAACTCCCTAAAAGCAATAAACTGGAACTGTCTAAAAGCCTTACCTTTAGATAATGCAGTTGCCCATTTCAACACAACTTTCTTAAATATACTAGACTTCCTTGCTCCACTAAGAACAAAGAGAATAAAAATTAAAACCACCCCTTGGCTTACCAAAAACACACTAGCTACAATGTGGCAAAGAGATAAAGTCTAGGCACACTATCAGAAAAATAAGTCCCCCCTCACCCTTAATGATTATAAAATACTTAGAAACAGGGTAAAAAAGCTCATCATCCATGATCGACAAAATTACTTTTCTATACTCCAAAACAATAACAAAACAAATCCTCAGAAATTCTGGAAAGGTGTCTCCACTCTACTTAATCCCAGTAAACCTGTCACCCCCACCCCAGACCCTAATGCCCCAGATGCTGACTTAGCTACTCAATTCAACTCTTTTTTCATTGATTCTATTTTAAAATTAACCTCTTCTTTCTCTAACAACACTTTCGCCAACTCACCCCCATCCACCCCAAACAACACCCCACCCTGCACTACTACCACTCCCCCTCTCACATCTACTAACTCTGTACCCTCTACCTCTGCTCCTACTCTCACTTCCTCCACATCTTCTTCACCCACTAATACCCCCTCTCCACATTCACGCTAAGACCCATACCCACTTCTACTATTCAAAAACAACTTCAGAAACTAAAACATAGCACTAACGCTCCTGATAACATTCCTTCCTATTTTCTTAGCATATCTGCTGAAGCAACTGCCTACCCCATTAGCATACTAATCAATCACTCTATCCAAGAAGGCATAGTTCCCCAAATCTGGAAAAAAGCCTTCATCATACCTTTACATAAGGGTGGTAACAATAACAATGTTAATAACTTTCGCCCCATCGCTATCCTCTCTCCCATCGCTAAACTTCTGGAAAAATGTATTCAACTACAACTACTTCCTTATCTCTTAGATAACCACCTGCTAACTCCCACACAACATGGATTCAGACTTAATCAACAGCACTATGACAGCACTCCTCTCCTTCCTTGAAACTGTAAATAAAGCCCGGGACTCGGGCCTTACTGTCTCTACCCTTCTACTCGACCTCTCTAAAGCCTTTGATACTATCTCACACAGGCTGCTTCTAACCAAACTTGCAAAACTTAACCTATCTCCCTCATCATTGAACTGGTTCTCCAGCTACTTAACCAATAGATATCAAGTAGTAAAATGGAAAAAGGCAACCTCCTCATTCCTTAATACCCCAACCGGAGTTCCCCAAGGCTCCATATTAGGACCCCTCCTCTTCAACATATTTATAAATGATTTCTATACCGATATCCTTCTCTCCAATATCATCCAATATGCAGATGATTCTACCATTATCTGCTCTGCCACATCTATCCCCTCCCTCCTAAAACTAACCCAGGATACTTTTTCAACCACTGAGCAATGGATGAAAAGTAATCACTTGGCACTAAATGCCTCTAAAACCAAGTTAATGATTTTCACCCCCTCTAAAGTCAACTCTATCAATATAAACACCTTCTCTATTACTAGTCAAAATAACATTCCTCTGGAGCTAGTGTCAGAGACCAAACTACTTGGAGTCCAAATTGACAACCAACTAAAATTCAACTCCCATCTACAACTAAATATCAAAAACCCCATCAAAAATAGGTATGCTTTATCTGCAAAAGTACTTCCTTACAACTGTCACTAAAATCACTCTTTCCACTTCCTTTCTTATTCCTTCCCTTCTCTATGGAGCCCCTCTTCTAACTAATCTGCAAACATCTTTAAAAACACAGCTCTCCTCCTGTTACAACAAAATTGCCAGGTTTGCTACCAGCCAAAAATCTTCTACCCACCATTGTTCCTCTCTCCAACAACTAAAATGGCTAGAACTACCCAAACATCTCACCTATACTCAACTATCCCTCGCTCATAAGCTCATTTTCAACCCCTCCCTCTGTCCCTCCCTGTCCACTGTCTTTAAACTGCACCTTCCTGATAGAGTATTAAGGTCCAACAACCAAAATCTACTTGAAATATATAAACCTTCTCATCCCCTAGGCAAAAATCTTCTATCACATGGCCTTGCACGCCTCTGGAACTCCCTACCTCCATCCATTCGTACCACCTCTAACCATTTTAATTTCAAAAAATCTCTTCATTCTTACCTAGCATTACAGTGGGAATGCTCCTGCTTCCACCCCACATAACAAACACTAAAATTCACAAGTCCTCCTAACTCTAGCATTCTCATTAAATTTAGGGCATCTGCTAGAATACTGTCTTGAGATTCTGCAAGAATACTGACTCTTAACTTGTACCGAATTCTCATTTTAACTTTGTACACCCCTTATAATGTGTATTTGATACAAGTTTCATTAATTGTCAACTTATTTGTAATGTTTGTTTATAATATGGATTTCCTGCTTGAATTGTTACAATGTATAATGCATTTGTATTGTTTGTTTTAATATGTATTCCTGTTTGAATTGTTACACTGTATAATCATCTCTAATAATATAATGTAACATTATTTTGTCTGGAGCTTTTCTCCCCAGGACTCCATTGAAAACGGGTTCATCTTGGCCCAATGGACTATCCTGGTAAACCAACTGCAAATAAATAAATAAATAAAAATAAATACACACTTATGAATTATTCACTGCTAAAATCAATGGTTCTATATCAGCATAAGATGTCTGAGTATCAGTCAAAGCTCTTAACTTATAAGCTACTAGTCTACCTTTTTCCATAAATAGTGTGCCATAACCAAGCTGACAAACACCTACTTGCAAAGTAGTACGTTGTGACACATCATACAATTTCAGTGTAGGCTCCTCAGTAACCAGTGTTTAAGTATTTCAGAAAATTTCCTTTTTCCTTTGCCACATTTACTAGACCTATGTCATATTATGCTGCAGTGGCTGGCTGAGAAATACTCTGATATATGAAAAGTTTGGAATTAACTTGAAAATATATTGCACCATATCAAGGAAATGTATACATCGATATTTATCACAAGGCTTCTGTATAATCCCAATTGCTTTGGCTTCAATCAAATTAAGTTTGAGACCATGTACTTGAAATAAGTTACAAAGCTTTGACTATTTTATTTATCTTCAAGCCTGTTTATCTTAATCTGTCTAGCAGCCTAATAAAACACAACTCATGTTCCTGCTTGGTAGCTCCTTAGATGAGAAGATCTTCAGTTATACTGACAATACTCTTTATCCCTTGAATCATTTCAGTCACTGATTTCTGGAACACCTCTGGAACTGAAGAGCTTCTGATTTACAACCTTAAAACTCCTTACCTACCTAGAAGGATAGTGAATGTGAACAGCTTATACTAATCTGCCAAACCATTGTTAAACATCAAGCATACAGAAAAACTTGGCATTAGTTATAGTTATATATATATTTTTGAAATACATACTGTTCCAATGTTCTTATTTTTTAAATGTCAATGATTTACACATATTCTCATTTAATCCTGCTTCATCACGGATGTTACGTTATTAATGTATTTTCTTAGTTTGTTTAAACCTGCCACCCATGTATTCCACATGCTTCATTGCCTGCTTACTTCTGCCTCTGAGTGTAACTGTAATCCTTGAAAATGCATTACTACTATTGCCTTGGGAAATCTTAACATAGTACTCTCTTTGCAAACAAGTCATGCCAGTATACATATTTGAATGACTTTGTAAGTTATCATTAGCAACCTGAGATACAGGTTCACCACTTTCAGAAATCTATTTCTTAACTTTCAGTGAAGCATTTGTCAGAGTAGCTATGCTGGATCTGGAAGCCATAGTCTTGCTAGCAAACAGGGCAACTTGCTGACCTTCATGAACGTGTGTTACTCGGTACTGTATGAAGGTGCTAGCTGCCCTTATGGCTGCTTCATATATTCTGATTCAGTGCCATTTTTTACTGCAATGGCTATTAATTTCATTGTTCTGAAATATGTAGTACTCCCAAGACTCTTCCTATAGTTGCACCGAATAAACCATTTTAATCATACGCATTGTTATAAACTTCTCTGCTACCCAAAAATGAAAGTTTGACAGATCAAAGTGACTAAAGGCTTTTAAAGCAAATCCATCAGGGGGACAGTTTGCTTCTGCTTGCAGTCTGTTTGGCAGTGCTAAGTGTTTTATGGCTTTAAAAGCTGTAAAACACTTCACACACTTATATTTTTTTCTGTAACTGATAACTACATGAGTGTAATACAATAACCATATCTGCAAAATGTGAAAAAGAGCTTGAACACATGAAAAAGCCAAATTTGTCACAACAGGCTTCAGAGTGTACCCTGAATACATCAAGGAAGTGTATGGCGACATGTATACTTTATTAGATAAATTTGTACCTTGAATATATTGAGAAATTGCATGGAGACTTGAATACTTTATTAGATAGATTTGTACCCTGAATACACAGAGGAAGTATATGGAGACTTGTATGCAGGCAGTCACTCGGTGACTGACATCTGACATAAGGACAACCCATAGATAAGAACGGGCTACTGCAATGTCAGAAATAATGTGAAAATAAATAAAAATCCTTAAGGTTGCCCAAATCTTACCTTGAAAATGAAGAATTATATTGTACTTTCCTTTTCCCTGATTTCCCCACTTGTGAAGCTGCTCTCATATCTTGTTAGAGCAGTTACTTCCACCTTCATGGAGAACAAGAGATCCGATTATGAGATCACTGTGTTGGTGATCTGATTGATCAATACTGCTGTCTTGTACAGTACAGTACTGAAGCAGTTACGGTACTGTACAGCAGAATGGACAAATGACACTGCGGCTCACTTGGGTCTAGGTGATAGTAGGAGGTCTAGCAGAGGTCTGAAAGTTCAGGAAAGCATTCATGGGTGATGCCTGTAGTACAGAAATATGAAGTGAAGCTTAAAAAGAGATATGTTTAACATATTTTATTTTGTATGGAACGTTCTACTGCACTGTAGTGTATGAATATAGTTACTGTACTGTTATTACACTGTACTTACAGTATTATTATTGTTATTACTATAGTATACTGTATTATGTTTAAGATTTTTTATTTGGAAGTGCTTCTAAAGTGTTTCATATGCAAAGAAAAGTAAAATAAATACTAGACTGAGGTAAACATTTGACTAAGTGACATTTAATGAGAACCATATGTACTTGTTTCAACTTACATATAAATTTGACTTAAAGACTAAAAATTGGATCTCGTCCTTAACCCAGGGACTGCCTGCACTTTATTAGAGAGATAGCTCATATATTTAAACATTATCATTTCTGACCAGAATTCTTTTCCATTATTGCTTACAATATATCCATCATTCATGGTATGCAGGTCAATAATGCCCACAAAAAAAATGATTTTATTCTATTTTATTGATTGTATCATATGCATATATTTCTGTAATACACCTTTTTTGTCTTTTTATACCCTTTCAGAATGGTTGTGACCCCTGTCCACATTAGCCCACAGACTTGGATAATAGAGTTGCAATGCACTTTCTCATCCCTGTAGCCACATTTACACAGGGTATTGTTTTATCTTGCCTGCTTATTATCACAGTCCATTCTTTTATGATATACCATTACTGTTATTATTTTAATGTTTTTTTACTTTAACTTATTTGGGTTTTGTTTTTATTTCATCTTCACTCACAGCCTTTTATTTATATACTTTCAGTTGCTTTGTCTTGTTTTAAGCTTCATGCCTGAAAGTTCACTCTGTATGTGTACTCTGTATGGGTTGGGAGGGTGGCCTAATGGTTAAGGTGTTTGCCTTACAAACACAAGGTGCAGGGTTTGAGTCTCACAAGGGATAATTGGCTAGGCTTAAAAAGGCTCACATGAGCAGTTAGCTTAGTACTAATCTATGAATCTATGTACATCATACACTTCATGAAGTGCCAAGTCAGCTTCCCTTAACTCGTTCACATCTGCAGCACCAGTCATGCTATTTGTTACTTCACTCCTCAGCACTACCTGTTGGCTTGCCTTGTCTTACTCAAGCATTCATTCTTTAAAAGGTGGACCATACATCATGCTTTACTTTCACTGCCTGTGGTCTGAGTTCCAGGCAATCACTGCCCAGCCTCCTGGTAGTCAGGAATGCACCACATCATTAACTGTTTGCCTGTAGATGTTATTTATTTATGTTGATACCACATACAATTCTGTCTTGTGCCAGTGAATTAAACAGGCCACCAAACTCACAGTCTTACAGTCTATGCTTCAGGTGTACCATATTAGCATCAGTTGATTCTTATACCCACGATTACATGATTACTCATGAAAAACAAGTGCCTTGCATATGTCAGATTCTTCTTGGGCTTGCAATAAGCATGTAACTTGTATTTCAAGACAAGAATGTTGTTTTTGTCTTCATCTTTAAGGTTAAAATTTAGTAACTGTTGTTAATGCAAGATTAATTCTTACAGTGCATCACATTGTATCTGACAGTACATAGAATATGTACTTTGCAAAGCATACCCATACTCAAGATGAGAGACTGAAGAGATACAAGACGTGTATTCAAGAAAAAGCTTTACTGAGCAGTTCAAGGGAGAAGGGTCACATGATATACTGATCAGTAGGCATTTATAATACTGTTTATATATATATATATATATATATATATATATATATATATATATATGTGTGTGTGTGTGTGTGTGTGTGTGTGTGTGTGTGTGTAGTGCACAGAGTACCACAATTACACTCTGAAATTGGGGAAAAAGATGACTTTGTTGAGTACCTTTCTAACTTAAGGAAAGTGCAAACAGTCTTTCCTTAGCCTCTTTCAGCATTTGTAACCTTTAGTCTTTCACTACAGCTAGTTGGTGACCATGACTGAATGGTATCTGAAGCATTTTTGCAGCATTAGAAGCTGTCATAAACTTTTCTGCTACACAAAAAATGAATGTTTGGCAGGACAAAGTGACTAAAGGCTTTTAAAGCCAATCCATCAGGGGCACATTTTGCTTTTGCCTGCAGTCTGTTTGCCAGTGCTAAGCGTTTTATGGCTTTAAAAGCTGTAAAACACTTCAAACTCCTACACATTTTTCTGTAACTGAGAGTACATGGGGTAGATAAAGCTCCAAGTGATACAAGGAATTATGACTGTGTCTCTTCAATCATAACTCAGTTTTTATGTCCTCCTGACTTGGATGTCAAACTTCACCTCTCGGGCTTTACTTGACTTTCGGTGTAAATGTCTTGATGTCCATATCTTGTGCACTATAAGATGGTTAGGAGTAGAGATCAGATCATAATCTCCAATATAGATATAGATGTGGATATGCAAATGCAAATGCATTACAGATACATATTGTGACACAATAGATAGGATGCTAAGAAGAGTGCACTGAAGCCAGGACTTCAGCTCTCTCTTGCCTCGTTGCAGTGGCTTTGTTGACTTTAATCAGTCTGATGCCTGGAAAACTGTTAAAACATGTACTAAATGATTAGTATTTGAGATGCTACATGCATGGAGACTGAGAAACTCTGGACTGCGAATGTTGTTCTTACCTGAAATAAACTTGGTCTGACTGCTGTTTGCACTAAATGGACCAGAGGTTGCATAAGCCACACTTTACGGAAAGTGAAAAACAGAATAGCCTACACAAAGAACTGAATACACTTAAATAATCCCAGTGATGGAAAAAAGCAGGAAACAGTGGTTGACTCTGTCAATTTAATATAAAATAAAGACACAATATACATATGTATATTGTGTCTTCATTTTATATTAATGTATATTGTGTCTTTATTTTATATTAATGTATATTGTGTCTTTATTTTATATTAAATTGACAGAGTCAACCACTGTTTCCTGCTTTTTTTCATTATTGGGATTACTTAAGTGTATTCAACAGTTTGTTGGTTTTGTTCTAACTTTGGAGCCTACACAAAGAAGACATAACAGAAACATTTTATGGGAAAGCAGATTACCCAGAAATGGGCTGGGTATGCTTTGTTTGACCTTTAATATATATCTTTTGAACGTAAACAAAGTGTTCCTTTTAATGCTGAAAAATACATAGTTGATACTGAATATTTTGAAGATGAAGAAAAGCGAAGTTATATTTCAAGCTTCCTTTCCCTTTGGTTCACATTATACTTGAAGGTAACAACCTTTATTTTTTGAACTTCATATGTGTGTGGAATGTGCAAATCCATTGTGGTGCAGTGGTAGCGTTGTTGCCTCACAGCAAGAGGTTCTCCCGTTCAATTCTCGGCTGGAGTGCGGGGAGTGCCTTTTGTGTGGAGTCTGCATGTCCTCTCTGCTGGTCGAGTGGCATTCTGAAAGACATGCGTGAATGGGCATGCCTTCGTTGAAGGTTGTGCATCGAGTTGGCATCTCGGCACTGTGAAAATATACTGCCAATCATTAGCCGACCGGTGATCCCTAACCGGGAAAAGCCGAAAGACAAACAACAATATGTGTGTGGAATGTATTTTTATCATAGGTGACTAGACGATAGGGGCAGCTATATTAAATATGAAAGAGACTATAGACACCAGTTTAATGGTTTCTTGGTAAAGCTCTGTTCATTTTTACACCAATGAATATATTCTCAATTTTTTTTTGCAGTTTGCTATTGTACCGTATAACACTAAAAGGCAATGTGTTTCTGTCCAACAAGATGCTGATATGGAGAAATTCAGAGCTTTACAGTAGGTGCAGAGATATTTCTTACATCTCTATTAGAATGATACCATAGATACATCACAGGAGAGTATACAACCACCTACAAAAAGTTGCCTTGTACGGCCCGCCTTTCAAAACTTGGTTGTTGTACAATGTCAAAGTATTTCTTCTATCCTTTTAGTATCTCTCTAAGACACCAAAATAGGCCACCATTCAAACAGGTGATCTTGTGTCTACTGCCCCTGAATTAAGAACATCAAAAGGTATACTTTGACTTGGAATTAGTACAACCTTATGACTATTGCAGGCTAAAGTTCAAAATGCTGGAATGGCTAGAAGTAGCCACAGGAGTATGTGCAAAACAATTTTGCATTTGGGTGTATGCATTTGACAAAGATATGCAGTTCTGGATGTTAATCCTGATCCATTTTATTCATTAGTCATTTTAGCCTGAAAGAAATAACAACAATTTTACTGTAGAACTACGTATGAGATGGCATCATGCCTCTAAACCTCCAGAGTTACTAAAAAGCCTTCTATTAAGTCTACTCCATCTCCGATAGATTGCTGAGGGGTGATCTATGCCTGGCTTACAAGGCATCCAAAAACTCCACACTTATAACTCTCCTACATATTTGTAAGTCAAAGAGTCCCATAAATACAAGGTGTAGGGACCTGAATTTTGTCTGTTGCCTAAACAGAACATGCTGGGGAGACAGATATGTGTCCAAGAGACTGACCTTCCTATGGAACAGGCTTCCCATCCATATGAGCTGAGTTTGTCTATTACCCAGTTTAAGCACAACCTAGACAAGTAGATGGGGAATAGAAAATTTACACTGGGCCTGGCATCCTTGTCCCTTATGGACAGAGGTAGCTTATAAATGCCTGGCCCTCACTGTCCCATTTACATATTGGACATCATTATTCTTTTGGGAAAACTTGGCCAGGCTTAGAAAGGTCCCCTGGGTCATTAGCCTAGTAACAATCTATGAATCTATGAATCTATGAAAAGCATATTAGGGACCCTTTTTAAATGCTGGTACTATTAACTCAGAACTTCTCAAAATAATTTCCAATTTTAGGATGGATGAAGCAAATGTCTGAGAACAAATTAGGGGCATCCCTCCAACAACTTGAAAATTGAATAGTATGGAGACTACTTCCTGTGAAATTTGCTCCCTTTCCTTGATGAAAAAAGCCAACAGGAACCCAAAAATGTCAACAAACATCTTGCCAAAGCTGAAAAGAACATTGCAGCTGGACAGCTATTATAGCACCTTAAAGTAGAGAAGACCTACCTACAGAAACCCAGAAGATCCCCAGAACTGATAAGACTTTTTAAAATGAAAAAAAGTATAATAATGAAATCTACACTTTTGGGGAAAAGCAAATTTTCCCACTAGTGCTTATCATTTTGTTTTACATTATAGTAAAATGTTTTAAATTTGATTAGTTTGGACAAACAGGCAACATGCCTCCTTCAAATAATGCAGTGTCTGTAAATATAAACAGTTTGGCTCTACAAAAAGGGTGATGAGTTATCCTAGTGACATCCAGGGAACATCAGATACTGGAATCAAATTAGATTATATTGAAGAAACCTGCAGAAACTGGATCCGAACAAATCACAGAGAGGAGACGGAATTAGTAACATTGACCTGAGAACACTTCAGCAAGAACATATGGTACCATTATATCTATTATTCACTAGGTCATATAAATGTGGGGAGATTCCTCTTTAATGGAAAGGGAGTAGGACAAACCCAGAGTCATGTAGACCCTTAAGTCTACTTTTGTGTTGTGGAAAAATAATGGAGAAAGTAATATTGGATAAGTTATTGTCAGAACTGGATAGGTTTGGACTTGAAACCATATATCAACATGCATATGTTGAAAATAGATCTATTACCACTTGTAACATGACATTCTATAACAATATAATAACAGTTATGAATGAAATATTGTGCTGTGATGCAATTTATATATATTTAACTTTGGCATTTGAAAGGGTCATACACAAAACATTGATCAATAAATTAGTACAACTAGGTACTGATGTACTCTTGAAAAGGTGGATAGGGGTCTATATTATAAGTGTGAATGCTTAGGTTGTCGAATACAGTATGATCAACACCTATTAAGCGAACGCACAATTCACTGAAACCTCAAAATGCGGAAATACAGATGAACGAATTGTTTTGTTTGGCCAACACCGTTCCACCCAGTGATGAAAATAAAACATACTTCCCACTACACCGCTCACTACATACTACCCACCCAAACAAAATAAATAAACCACATACATACACTAACCTAAACCCTACTTCTAACCGTACACTAAACCTTAAATACATTGCTATTTATGCACTTACCTTAACCTGCACCCTAACCCTAAGGTCCGTAACTATCGCACACTTACCTTAATAAGCTATACCCAAACAAAATAAATAATCCACACACATACACTTAACAAAACCCTATTTCTAACCCTTACATACATTACTATCTATGCACTTACCTTAACCCGCACCCTAACCCTAAGGTCTGTAACTATCGGACACTTACCTTATGGAGCTGTACCACGGAAGGGCCAACTATGCCAAATCAGGATTTCAAATTTCACAGTTTCTAGCATTCAGTGTACGTGCGGTTCACTTAATAGGTGTCGATCATGCTGAATTTGACAACTTAAGTGTTTGCACTTACAATATAGACCCGGTGGATAGCTGCATGGCTTACAAATAGGACATGGCAAGTATCTTGCAACTGGACAGGTGAAATCCTTGTTTACAGTCAGGGTGTTCCATAGGGCTCTGTCCTAGGCACTTACTTGTTTAGCTTGTATCTTTCAGAACTAACTTTTTCATCTGAGGTTTTCTACAGTCTATACGCAGATGACCTGAAATTAGGTAAACTAATTACATGTGTTACAGATAAGGCATGTCTGCAAAATAACTTGATTAAATTGACCAGTTGAACACAGGAGAATAATATCCTGATAAATACATCAAAAATTAAGTATATGAGATTTGGAAGATATAAACTGAAAGGTGAATATTTAATACAGCACACAGTGATTGAAACTGTAGATTCATTTAAGGACCTGGGTATATGGGTAGATTCAGCTATGAGTTTTTCATATCAACCAATTGGTTAACAATGGCTATAAACTATAGGTGATAGAAAAATATTTATATAGTCTAGGAAGTCAAAAATGACGAAGTCATTGTTTGTTAGTTATATTAGACCCAAACTTGTGTATGGAATAACAATATGGAAACCCTATAAGAAAACAAGCATGAGTAAACTGGAAGGAGTACAATGGAAATATACCAAGGGTATCCATGGATGTGAAAATTTAAGTTATTATGAAAGACTAAAATATCCGAACTAGTACAGTGTCTTTTACAGATATCTAAGAGGAGATCTTATTCAGGTATATAGGGCATTTAGTGACAACTACCTCTGGGAATGTTTGGGGTTATCAAACAGTACTAGAGAAGATACTATAGGAATGAAAAGTTTACTAATGGAACAGACTACCAAATTAGATTAAAACAAGTACTAGTTTATATATTTTTAAGAACAGTCTGGACATTTATTGTAGATCAATATATGTGTACATACCTTTAAGAAGCTATCGAAGGGCTTGCATTAGAGTATAAATACTGAGCACGTGCGAGCCTGCTTGCCATTTTGTAGTTAGCTGTTGAGATGTAAGCATGTACGTTTGTAAGCTCTGTTAGTTAGATTGTTTGTTCATATTTAATGATGCTGCTATCCATCCTGATCTGTTTGTATGTATTAAAGCATCAGAACGAAACGCCAAGCCTTCTTGTTATTTGGGTTAGAGATGAATAAACAACACTTATTATGGGAACAAGTGTTTTGGTATATTGGCAAGCTAGAAGGGCATTAATGGCCGTGCTTGAAATATTTGGATGTATGTATGTATGTATGTATTACAGACGAATGAGTGACATGGTGTCAAAAGCAGCATGTCTAAAGGACATGGTACCAGAAGCAGCATATCTAAAAGAGCCTGAAGTCAGAACCAGCATATCCACGTGGCATGAAGTTTAAAACGTCTTGGAGAAAATGATGTAAGGCACTTCTCCAGATCCTGGTGATAAACTGATCAGAAATGAATTTCAGGTATCAAAACTTGCTCAGCCATATTTCTTTTCACATAATATAAAATGAGGCGTACAGAATGTCCCAAATAACATTCGCATAAACCCATATGTATGATATTAAAAAGTAAGGGGAAACAACCACATTTTCGCAAAGCATATGTATTTTCATATTAAGCAAAGATATCAGAGTTATCAGAAGTGTATAAATTGTTCACATGTTTGTAAAGTATTACAGTAAAGCTATTTTGCAAAGTACAGCCATTATAAGGCACATTTCACAGATTACAGCCATTACAGACCATATTTCACAAAGTAAATTATTTCAAAGAGGTTATTGTGCATTTGAATGTTGTTACAAGTTCACAAAACAGTTTGTACATAATTACAAGGCCCATATTTTCAGTGTGTTTGTGCATACTTTGTGGGCATGGCAGACAGATTTCGAAAACCCGGTGCAGTTGTGTTTGACTGTAATATTGCTGAGAACTGGAGAGTGCTTGAGCAAGGGAACGACATTTTCATACAGGCTGCATTTTCTGATAAAGATGACCGTACAAAGGCATTTATTCTGCTTAATTTAGCTGGGTCAGAAGCTATAGAAAAGGAACATTGATTTGTGTATGCACCTGCAATCTATACTGGAGAGGGGGAAAACCGTCATATTGGCATATAGGCTGAGTCAAGGGAGGACCCAGAGTGCTTAAAATGTAAATTTAGAGAAATATGTAACCCCCAGAGAAATGTTACAATGGAAAGGCACTTATTTTATACAAGGGCTCAAAAGCCCAGTGAATCTTTTGCAGGATATATAACTGGCCTGAGAAATAAGGCTAAAACGTGCAGATTTGGTGACTTAAGGGAAGAGATGATAAAGGACAGACGTGTGTGGCATAAAAGATGATGCTGTGAGAAAGACTTTGCTTTGTGACAGTGATTTAACTTAGAATAAGGCCACTGAGATTTGTCAGATATATGAGCTCATAAAAAAACACACAGATATGCTTACAAATGAGAGCATCTCTAGAAGGCACAGTGATAAAGCTCATGTTGATCGTATGCAAAACATTATTAAAAGAAACAGGCCCAAGCACATGGCGGCTGTAACCCCCGCAGCACCTACTGTTGAACCATAGAATTTCTAGCACATTCCACACTGCACAGTTTTAGTGAAGCACAAGAGTGAGTCAGCAAACTCAAAGCATGGGCCCCAGCCTAGTTTCATTGCCAACTGTCGTAACTGTGGTGGAGGTTATGAACCTAAAAGGAAAAAATGTTTAGCTTTTGGTCAACAATGCCACAAATGTAATAAATGGAATAATTTCAAAAGATTTTGTAAATCAAAAGGCCCACATTCTTTTATTAAAAGAGAACATTTTAAGAAATGAGTTGACCAGTTAAACAGTGACAAGCCTACTCTTTATGTCGATGGTGTGTCAGTGCTTCATGAAATGGTCAATGCAGTAGATTTAAGGGCAATGAATGAAGTATTTTGTGTTGTTCAGATAAATAGCAAACCCATACAGCTCAAACCTGACACAGGTTCTAAGTGCAATGTTATGTCTGCAAAAACATTTGCTAAAGTGTGTCATGGTGAAAGGCTTCATTTAGCAAGGTGTGCGAAACTTGTTGCTTATGGCGGCGAAGAAATTCAAACCAAAGGCTCAGTGGTGCTTTCATGTTACTCTGCAGGAAGAAGGTACAACTTGGTATTTTATGTGGTCAAGAGGCACGTCCAGTTATTATTAGTGCTCAGAGACTGTTTGAAAATGGGGCTGCTTTCATTTGATAAGGAAGTCTACCAAGTTAGCTTAAAAGACCACTACTCTAATTTTGCCCAGCAAATATCTTCTAACTATGCTGATCTTTTCAAAGACAAACTAGGCAGACTTCCAGTTGTGTACTCCATGAAGTTAGACCAAGAGGTCAGTCCAGGTATCAGGCCAACACAAAAATTTCCAATAGCCATGCAGTACAGAGTCAAAGCCAAGTTAGACAAAATGGTGCAACAAGGTGTAATTTGTCCACTGGAAACTGAATGGGTATCTTCCATAGTGGTAGCTAATAAGAAAAGCTCAGATGATATCAGAATATGTACTGATCCACGAGATTTGAACAAAGCACTAAAAAGACCTCATCATCCAATGTGCACAGTGAAGGAAGTCACAGCCTTGATGTAAAATGCCACTATTTTTCTGTCTTAGATGCAAATAGTTCATTTTGGCAAATTCAGCTTGACAAAAATCCTCATTGCTGACTACATTCAGTACTCCATTTGGCAGGTGCAGATTTTTGAGAATGCCATTTGGGATAAATTCTGCAACTGAAGTCTTTCAGCGTGCCATGGAACAAATTTTTTTCTGGATATCCTTGTGCTGTTATAGTAGATGACATACTAGTAGGAGGTAATGGTGAAGATGAGCATGACAGAAACTTCAGAAAAGTTCTAGAAAGGACATGTCAAGTGAATGTTAAGCTCAATGCACAGAAATGCAAATTCAGGCTATAAGAAGTTCCTTATGTTGGCCATTTATTCAGGAGTATAGGTGTACGACCAGATCTTTCAAAACAAACAGCCATTCTCGAGATGCCAGCTCCAGACAATGTTCAAGCCCTGCAATTTTTTTTTTGGCATGGTAAACTACCTAGGCAAGATCATTTCAGCCTTGAGACAACTTTCAGCACCAGTCAGAGAGCTGATACATAAAGATGTATCCTGGTCTTGGTTAGAATAACAGCAAAGAACATGCAATGTCCTGAAACAGAGAGTTTCTAGTCCGCCAACACTCAGATACTATAATGTTCACAAACCAGCTACACTTTCCTGTGATGCTGCAAAATTTGGACTTGGTGCAGTCATTCTACAAGAGGATCAACCTGTTGCCTATGCATCAAGAACTCTTACCCAAACTGAACAGCAGTACGCCCAGACTGAGAAAGAGCTTTTGGCAATTGTGTTTGCATGTTCAAAGTTCCATGATTATGTTTATGGTAGACTGATCCAGAGTGAAACAGATCACCAACCATTAGTCACTATTCTGAGAAAGCCAATGCATTCAGCTCCAGCCAGACTGCAATGTATGATGCTGATATTGCAAAAGTACAATTTCAATTTTGTCTACAAGAAAGGTAAACTTCTTTATCTTGCTGATACATTATCCAGATCACCCAAAAGTACCACTGACCAGTATGACAATCAAGGTTCTCAACTGATTGATGATTCTGAAGTCATGGAAGTGAGAAATTTTTCTTCCACATGTCTTGATGAGCTGAGAGAACACGCAGCCACAGATCCAGATTTACAAAGGCTCAACCACTTTATCAATCAATGATGGCCATCTAAACAATCTAGTTTACCTCAAGAAGTGCAACCTTATTTTCCATACAGAGATAAGATTTTGTCTGACAAATGTATCATTATGAAAGGTCCAAAAGTAATTGTTCCACAGTCCTGGCAATGAGAGTACATTACTATCTTGCATCATGGTCACCTAGGAACTGAATCTACCAAGAAAAGGGCGAGAGAACTAATATTTTGGCCTTCTGTGTCACAAGACATTGAGAGAGCACTTTTATCTTGTTCAGTATGTTATAGTACTAAGCCTCATCAATAGAAAGAACCACTTCATCTTAACCAGATTCCGGAACTACCTTGGTTGACAGTAGCTACTGATATTTTCAAGTGGAATTGTCACATTATTTGGTGTTAGCCGACTCTTACTCCAACTGGATTGAGATTGACTTACTTCCTAACCTAGCATTTAGTACTGTCATTACTAAGATGAAGTGTCATTTTGCTGTTCATGAAAGTCCGGACAGTTATTTCTGACAATGGCACGCAGTTTACAAGCCAACAGTTCAAAAGATTTGCTGAAGAATGGGACTTTACTCATGTCATAAGTAGTCCAGAGTACCCGAAGTCAAATGGTTTGGCAGAACGCTCAGTTCAAAGTGAAAAACAGTTACTTGAAAAGTCTAAATGAGACAATAGTGATGTTTTCTTGAATCTCTTGAATCTCAGTAATGTTCCTCATGATAAACATCTTGGTTTACCTGCTCAGAGACTTCTGTCGAGACAAACTAGAAACACATTACCAATCAGTAGTGAATTGTTGGTTCCATGTGTCAAGGACAGCAGATAAGTGAAACACAATCTGTTGAAGAAGCACTTAACCCAGAAGTCCTACTATGATAAGAACAGTAAACTGCTCAATCCATTACGAAAGGGAGAAGAGGTTAGGATGCAAATGTCCAGGGGTTATAATCGGATCGGTGTCATGAAGAATATTTGTCCAGGGCAGAGATCATACATTACAGAATCAGAAGGAGCAACTTTTAGGTGGAATTGGAAACATTTGAGACCGGTGTCAGAGCCTATACCACAGTAGATAACCTGTGAGAAAGACTCTTTATCTCAGAGTGAGTTGTCTTGTGTACCAATTCCAGAGGAAGTTCCAGAGGACATTCCTGTTCCTCTGATGAATTTAGAAGTTCCTGATACAAGTTGTGCACTGCATACTGTCTCTGTTGCTAAATTTGGTCCAGATTGTTATGTTATGAGATACGGTCGAATCTCTAAACCCTGTAGCAGATATGAAGCAACTTTGACATGAACACTGTATTTTGTTTCCAATGTACATAGTAATGCATGCCTAGCTCTGATATTCTTTTGCATGAAGGGCAATCTTTTTAAGAGGGAGGATGTAGATTAATATATGTATGTATATATACATTTAAGAAGCTTTCCAAGGGCTTGCACTAGAGTATAAATACTGAGCATGTGCGAGCCTGACTGCCATTTTGTAGTTAGCTGTTGAGATGTAAGCATGTATGTTTGTAAGCTCTGTTAGTTAGATTGTTTGTTCATATTTAATGATGCTGCTATCCATCCTGATCTGTTTGTATGTATTAAAGCATCAGAACGAAACGCCAAGCCTTCTTGTTATTTGGGTTAGAGATGAATAAACAACACTTATTATGGGAACAAGTGTTTTGGTATATTGGCAAGCTAGAAGGGCATCAATGCTTGTGATTAAATATTTGCATGTATTTATGTGTGTATATATGCAATCTTATTCTTTGCCTACAAAGTTTGCAGCCCATTCAGGAAAATGTATGAATTGTTATCCATAATTAATGCAAAAGCCTTAAGCATTTAAATTTTGCCATTTGTTACATCTTGCTAAATGTACGTGACAAAAGTTGGGTTTTTGCAACAATTTTCTGATGCATGTTAATAGCCCCTACTGACGAGTAAGAAAGTTAATCTTGCAAAGGACGTGGGAGTTATCTGTGTGTGTAAGGATAAACAACATCACCCTCTGTATAAGTATATATTCCGGACTATGGTCTTTCGAGAATAAAAAGTCGATCCATATATATATATATATATATATATATATATATATATATATATATATATATATATATATATATATATATATATATATATATATATATATATATAAAATTATTGCTACACCGTGTTGAGCCTTTAAATACCATCTATTATCCAGACTTGTACATAATGTATTACTGGGGAGAAAGGGCTGAATTTTCATCATTTTTTATTTGTTGGCAACCACTATTAGTGAAATGCAGGTGCCTGCAGAAGGTGTAGATATTCATTAAGAAATGTTCCCTTTTCAGACTTAAATCCATATTTATTTTATTTATTTTATTTTATTTTACATTTGTTAACCGTGATGATAAGGGATACATAACAATCTGCCTGTATTAATGACTAAAGACTCGAGAAGTGGTTCAAAAATCAGACAAGGATATGCAAGATTTAAAAGTTATCCTTTTGAAGTAAGAGTACACAGTGGAAAGGTGACATCTGAAACAGGCATGAGGCCACACAGGTCTCAAATGGTGTCAGCACTTTTCTGGACTGGTTGTTTTTGGCCTCATATATAATGTAGAAAAGAAAATAAAAGATATATTTAAACAATTGGTGATATTGTACTTCCAGAAAAAAATGGTATCTGGCTCAGACCTGACAAATGGATATGAAGGAAATCTAAATGGGAATATGAAGGGAAAGGTTGGAAATCTAAATGGGAAAATGAAGGGAAAGGTTGGAAATCTAAATGGGAAAATGAAGGGAAAGGTTCCTAAGAGGGTTCTCATGGTCAGAGGATAGTGCTGTTATAGAATGCAGTTGTTGGTCTTGTCCTAAGTAAAAAGGAATATAGTTTTCTAACTTGCCATTGCCCTCTAGCTCCCCACCAATAATATAAGCACTTTTTCAAAGGTTTAATATAATCTGGTGTTCCCACTGATAAAACGAGTTGAAGGCATCCATGTGTGTAGTTTTTTTATATTATGTCAGATATTATTATAAATCTTACCCTCTTTTATAGTGCTATTCCAAAATCCATGGTAAAAGAGTTGACACTAATGTTTAATATAGTGGGACTGCAAAGGGGTATCTGTGGACCTTTAGAGAACCCCATTAATATTTAAAACCATAAGAGAGTTGTGCAAGCTCATTTTTTATTATTTGTTAATTGGGTACTGTAAGACTGCAGTGGTGGTGCTGTGGTAGCATTGTCGCCTCACAGTTAGATGTTGTCCTGTTCGATTCTCAGCTAGAGCGTCTTCTGTGTGGAGACATGCATGAATGGGCGTACCTTCGTTGAAGGTTGTGCATCAGGGCCGGCAACCCTGCACGTAAAAATCTACTGCCAATCATTAGCGGACCGGAGTTCCACTGTGGTGACCCCTAACCAGAAAAAGCCGAAAGACACGACAACAACTGATCTGAGAGTAGTAAGAAAGCATGTACAATAAACCAAAATCATGTTACCTCAGTTTTATAATAAATGTTTCTGATGATACTATGGAGGCTGGGCAACTAATATTAGGAGAAAAGGACTTTATTATGTAATTAACACCATTTTTAATGGGAAAAAAAAGATTTTCAGAGCTACTAAATATAATGGAGACCAAATTGTATAGCCCTTTGCTCATTTGTTAGCATCAACTAAATCTAAAATTATTCAGAAAGATTGTAGAGACTGGAAACATTTGACTCTGAAACCTTTCATAGCTGCCAAATGTTTTATGTTTCACAAGAGGAATCAAATAAGGCATGAACATTCCAGAATACATTGCAGAGTTGCATAGACTGGCTGAACATTGCTACTTTTGGAAGAGCTGGTAGATGTATAAAGTCATAAAGTTTTGTGAGACATTGGTGATAAAAACCTACAAAACTGTCTGCTATCTTAGAAAGATTTGAAATTTGATCCAGTTTTAGCATAGCAATATTTACAAAAATTTTAGCCAAAGATAACATTAGAATTACAACACAATTTGGTTTTGTGTGAATATCTATGAATATATTATGTGTGAAAGTGAAAACTCTAGCTTGGCTGGGATTTTCTTGCAGTTTTTACTGAATGGTTTATCTAGGTGACCTTTTTGCCCTTTGGTTTGGATGTTATTCAGGATATTTCGCAGGCACCTTAATGTTTATGAGCATTAGTTGGGTTCAAAGAATCTGTGTTTATAAAATGTAGCCAAATAATCCACTTATGCTGTGCTGATGAGGTTAATAAAAAGGCCAAAATATGCATATCCACAGCTAATGCAATTTGGTTTTATTGGCCTGAATAAATGCTTATAAAGTAAAAAGTAATGTGTACTCAAAAGGCACATAGCTGAAACAATTGCATATATCTCATAGGCTTCCATTATAGGAGGTTTGAGGTATCACACAGTGAAAACTCTGGCTTGGCAGGGTTTTTCTTGCAGTTTTTACTGAATGGTTTGTCTGTGTGACCTTTTTACCCTTTGGTTTGAATATCTATAAATTGTCCAAAAATGTAAACATGTATTCGGTCTGGCTGAATATTATAATAAATATATGTAGTGATTTAAGGAAAAAGATTGTAAAAGTTTTTATATGAAGAGTTTTACTAGGACTGCAGAACTGAAACAAAATGCTAAAAATTGAGTGACAAAGGAAGAGTGATGGATGCCAGCATTGATCAACATGTAAGGAAGTGATGCATGGTCAGGCAAAACAGACACAAACACAGTTGATGACCCTTATGACTTGTATTCTGTGAATCAAACTGAAAAAGGCTTTAAAAAATTGCCTATGTAGCAAGAATAAAACTTTAGATGAACTGGATATGGGAATTATTTTATTTATGAATTTTGTATACACGTATGGAGAATTACCTTCATGCGTATGAGTGAAAACTAAAAACTCCAGAAGTGTTACCCAATACCTAGAGAGAATAATTGCTCTGAGAATTATGTTAGTAGTCATACCCCAAGAGGGATAAATACCAAAACCTTTGATATGAGAGGTATGGATGACTCCATACTTTCTGCAACATCAAGTGCTCATGATATTTGTGGCACAACCTACCCAACTGGGGAATCCAAATGAGCTTGCTCAAGTAACTGTTTATGCTATTAAGAGCACTTAAAAACTCTTATTAGAGGCCTAATTTATACAGTGGCAAAATGTGCCAAAATGTACCAATTAAAGGAGTACTACAAGTTATTGATGGCACATTAAATATTGATAAATAATAATGTACTGAATGTTAGTCAGAAAAAGGAACAATACTAGCTGTATTAGCCTTACAATACCTGGGGTTAAAGGATATTTGTTCAAAAAGAATAGTGCTTTGTCAAGGTAGGTATGATCTGCATCGTGGAAACATAGAGTAATGTGTCAAACAAGTACTTATGACTAAGATTTAAGTATGCCTTCCCATTAAAGTTAGAATGTAAAAGGGAAGGAAATATGATTTCTTGAGGTAGTGGTGGTATAATGGTTAAGAATTTTACCTCACAAACACAAGGTATAGGGTTTGATTCTTACCTTTAAAAGGGAAATAGGCTAGGGTCAAAATGTTCCAAAGGGAAGCTAACCTTATAAATCTATACATGCATTCTTCCTATGTGAAATGCCACTGTAATGCCTAAACCAATAAATAAAGGTTACCTGTACTGCAGTTGTAGTTCGGAGTGTGTATTATATATTAGCAATATAATGCTTTATTCTGCTAATTCACTACAGAAGTGATTCAGCCCTTTTAATTAAGCAACATTTCCATAATTTTAACACAAATAATAATTCTGTTTTATATTTGCCCTGAGATATAATAGGCATATAACACTATAAATAAAGTAATTTATTACAATATGAAAATTCAAAGATTGGTTTACACAGTTTACATACCAACTCCAGCTTTGCTGAAAGTTTTATATATATATATATATATATATATATATATATATATATATCTCAACTAACTCCAGCACTCGTTAGTACAGTGTGCGCCCAAGCAACAATTGCCTAAAAATGCGAACAGCAATTCTTTTAATCCAATTTTATTGTTCTTTCATCATGGTGGCTTCGGACTGCCACAGCTCCTGGTACTACAGACCGGTTTCACCCAATAGGCGTCTTCAGTGTTACCAGTACCCGTATCCACATGCAGTACATTTATTTACATTTCAAAACGCCCATTAAAGCAATATGACAACATGAGTATGTACAGAAATTTAATAATGACTGTAATTTTGTTACAAGAAATAATAAATATAAACAAGAAATGGAAAATTATGAAAAGGAATTACAGGCACGTAAAATAAAGAAATACACTAGAGATATGAATGATTTTAAAGATGGAGCCATGTATACTTGGAAACAGAAGACGCGGATGGTACGCTTTAATACAGATAGAAAAGAGAAGAAGCAAGTGGTAAAAAGGAAAAGGGCTCGTTCAGTCTTGAGAAAAGGTACTGTAGCTATTACAACTCAGGGTGACTCCAGTACTTCTGAATTCTCCTCGAATTTAACAGATACTGATATACATGTGTTAGAACAAGGGGGCATTTTTTCACCTGAAATGAAGCGTTCGAGAGGCCCTTTAGAAGAGGGGGAAAAAGCACAGAAATCGGAGATGTGGAAAGGGAATTCAGAAAAGAACTGGGGATTTGATTCCATTAGATAATGTGCCCAATGAAAATGAAAATGATTTGATAGTCAACTTGACACCCTATACTTTGACAAAAAATGAAAAGGATGTACTAAATAAAGGTTTGAATTATGTACCTGCATTTCATGTATCGTATGTGTCTGTTGTAGCTGATGTTAAGAATTTTTGTCGTTCACTAAATTTAAAGTCTTTCTTTAATGATAAAGAAGAGAATGTACCAGTTAATGAATTTAAGGTTAAAAAAATCATCCTTTCAGCCCCCCTATCATCCTGCAGTAAAGATGTTTGAGGAACGTGTGTTATATGAACTATACAACAACCAGGATATCATATTTAAAAATTATAGTAATAATATGAGTAAACAAGAGAGGGATGCTTTGCATAAATTACAAGAGGATGATAGGGTAGTGATAGTTAAAGATGATAAAGGTGGGGCAATAGTAATATGGGATTCTGAAGATTATGACAAAGAAGTAATGAGGCAACTTAGTGACCATACTTCATACATGAAACTACCATTTGATCCTAGCAGGGGATTTAAGGCTACGATAGATGCATTTTTAGACGATGCAGTCTGCAAGGGGATGT
This sequence comes from Protopterus annectens, assembly GCF_019279795.1. Lineage (NCBI taxonomy): Eukaryota > Metazoa > Chordata > Ceratodontiformes > Protopteridae > Protopterus > Protopterus annectens. The sequence goes on from NC_056727.1 coordinate 1,202,652,870, forward strand.
TAAAGATGGATACTTGTAAACAATTGATGGTAGCTGATATGGAATCTTAAATCCCCCAGGCAGACCAATAGTGTCTAGTCGGGTGTCATTAATAGAGCCATTATCTATGTATTTAGAAAGGAAATTGAAAATATTGTTGCCTTTAATTAGAGCATGAATTAAGGACAGCACGGGATTTTTGAGACTAATGGATAATACAGATGTCCCCCTACATCCATATTTGTGTTCTCTAGATGTTCATTCGTTATATACCAGTATTCCTCACAAAATGGGCTTAGCTGCGGTTAACTATTGGGCTGAATATTCTGGGCTGTATACTAGAACCCAGATTGATTTTATTCTTAAAATGTTAAGTATAGTTTTAGAACATAATTCATTTATATATAAAAAAGATTGGTTTCTGCAGATGAGAGGTACGGCTATGGGCACTAATTTTGCACCCATTTATGCCGACCTATTTCTGGGCTATTTAGAGGCTAGGATGGTATATAATTAAGTGAACATATATAAACAACATATGGACATGTGGCGAAGGTTTTTAGATGATTGTTGGTGTGTCTGGAAAGGAACAGTGGAGAAATGGTATGAATTTAATAAATACCTTAATAACAATGCTTTCGGAATACGATTTACTAGTAATATTGAAAAATTTAATATAGATTTTTTGGATATTAATATTACTAAATTAATAGATGGAACAATTGTGACCAGTATATATAGAAAACCTTTCACTAAAAATTTGTTGCTGGAAGCAAACCAAAACCCGGACCGAACCACAAAAGGAGGGGGAGTTTCCATATTTATCAAGGATATCCACACCTCCAGGTTAGTGGCATTGCACGAAGTATCGGAGACCATCCATGTGCAACTAACAGTGGGCAAGACTGCTTTTCAGTTTATAGCATCCTGCAGACCACCCTCTCAAAGTCAGGAATCCCACTCGGCTTTCCTGAAAACATTGGAGAACATGAAGATCTCTCCGAACACCATTATATTGGGCAACTTCAACTACCCAAACATTGACTGGGAGCACTACTCAAGCCCCAGCACCTTAGCCCAAAGGTTCCTGGAAATTATAAACTCAAATGTTATGGAACAACTAGTCACCACTCCCACAAGAGGGGACAACATACTAGACCTGATCATTACCAACATGGGGACTCTATGCTCCACACCAGAAGTATATCCCTCATTGGTAAGATCAGACCATAAATTAATCTCACTGGATGTCCACACCCCAACCCCAGCCCAGAAAACCACAGTGAAAAACTTCTCAAAAGTGAACTTCTCACTTCTCAAAACTGAAGTGGAATCCTTCAAGGCCCCAGGGCCAGTGGAAACTACGGCCCAAACTTCCGAATCCTATATAAATGCATTCATAGTTTCATAGTATAGTACTAGGCTATCTGCACTGGGGCATTTGTAAGCCTAGCCATAATGATATGGCTTTTGCCACCCCATCAAGTGGTACAAAAATGTACAGAATAAATCTAGAATACTGTGCCTCTGTCTAGTAGTGACACAGTGAAGGTCCCCTTATATAATAGAATTAGTTTACTGTGCCCCTGTCTAGCAGTGACACAGATGTGACCCCTGGGGTAAACTTACGATCTCCCATCCACTCATCAAGATTTCTCTTGAAGAGAGTCAGTGAGGGGCTCTGCCTAATACGAACTGGGATCCTGTTCCAAAGCATGGGAAGCCTCTGGGTTATGAATCTATCCCTCCAGCATGTCCTATTCATACTTGTGCCGAGGTTTAAGTCTTTAGCTCTCGTGGTCCTGATGGATTTGGATTTTTTGAGGTGGAGCATGTCCATCAGATCCTGATTGGACATGGCCTTGTATGTCAGGCAGAGATCACCTCTGAGCAGGTGGTATGCTACTGAATAGAGCTGAAGTTTCTTTAGTCTGGCAGAATAAGACATATGTTGGAGATCCTTTTGGTGAGGTACTTTTGTGGTCTCTCCAGCTGTTGCAAGTGCCGGGTGAGGTACATACCAAATGGGGCATTGTACTCAATCATGGGTCTGATGAGGGAGGAATATAGGGGTACAATGACATCCTTGGATCTGGATGTGAAACCCTTCATGATAAGGTGTGCAAGGTAGAATGTTTTTCTAACCACTTTGGCAATGTGGGTGTCAAATGAGAGGTCGCTGTCTACTTGGATCCCTAGGTCTCTGATTACTTTTTCCGTACTCAGTGGGTTACTGTCTATGTGATAATTTGTGGGTACTTTGTTTTTTCCAAAAGGGATGACTATACATTTTTTGGCATTTAGTTTAAGGCTGTGACTACGGCACCAGTTGTCCGTTTCAGTTGTCTGTTTCATTCTACGGACATCTCCAGGAATGCATGGATCATGCTATCCCAAACAAAACCAAGACCCAATCATCCAAAGGCAGGCATCCAGTCTGGTGGACCACTGCCATAAATAAACTGTACAACAGAAGGAGGAAGCTACTACATGATAGAGCAAAATCCCTAATAGGGAAGGCATCTCTGATCAGTACTAGCAAAAAATTACGATCCCTCATAAAAATCCTCCAAGGCCAGCTTTGAGAGAAAAATTGCACAGGACACCAAAGACAATCATAAGGCTTTTTTCAGTTATGTTAGAAACCTGGGATGCAACTCCCAGACTTGTTCTGAGTTGATTCTAAATGACAAAAAATACACTGAACCCACATACATCGCCAATATCCTGGCAGACAGGTTCAGTGCAAACTTCTCCACTCCCTCCCCCCCAAAAGAGCAAGTATCTATCCCAGTAGAGGGCTGCCTCCCAAACATCTCTGATGCTCAGGTGAAGGCTGCCCTCTCCAAAGCAAAAAACACTGCTTCCATGGGACCAGATGGCATCCCAGGTTGCGTCCTACATGAACTCCAAGAGGAACTAATCCCTCAAATAAAACAGCTATACAATCTCAGCCTCACTACAGGATATGTGCCCACAGAATGGCATACAGCAACAGTGGTCCCACTCCACAAAGGTGGAGCCTCTACGGACCCTGGAAACTATCGCCCCATAAGCCTGACTAGCTTAGTCTGCAAGGCTATGGAGAGGATCATCATGGAGCTCATAAACAAAGACATTGGGGACCTACAGACACTAGATCCTACCCAGTTCGGCTTTGTCAAGGGCAGATCCTGCCTTTTGAACCTGGTTGACTTTTTCGAAACAGTCACCAAAGCCATAGATGAAGGGAAGGTAGTCCACACAGCCTATCTGGACCTTGCAAAGGCATTTGACACAATACCCCACTCGGGCATCATAGATAAGCTATCCAGCTTAAATATAAACCCCTATGTCACAAGATGGGTTGCAAACTGGATCAAAGACAGAACCCACAGAGTGAGAGTTGCTGGAGCCATGTCAGACTCGAAACCAGTCACAAGTGGCGTCCCACAGGGTTCTGTCCTGGGACCACTCTTGTTCGGTATATACTTTTCCGAGGTACAGGCAAGCGTGGGAGGACTATGGCTCACCAAGTTCGCAGACGACTGCAAACTGGGCGCCATAATCAACTCTCCAGCTGACACAAACATCCTTCAAAAAGGTCTCACAGAGACGGATAACTGGTGCCAGCACCATGGTCTAAAGCTAAATGCCAAAAAATGTATAGTCATACCCTTTGGCAAAAACAACGTGCCCACAAATTACCACATAGGCGGAAACCCATTAAGTACAGAGAAAGTTATTAGGGACCTGGGGACCCAAGATGATAGCAATCTCTCCTTTGAAAACCACATTGCCAAAGTGGTTAGAAAGACCTTCTACATAGCCCACCTCATCACGAAGGGTTTCACATCTAGATAAAGAGAGGTAATCGTGCCCCTTTATTCATCCCTCATCAGGCCCATCATAGAATACAATGCCCCTTTTGGGATGTACCTTACCCGACACCTGCAGCAATTAGAAAGACCCCAAAAGTATCTCACCAAGAGGATCAAGGGTCTCAAACAGATGCCATATGCTGCTCGGTTAAAAAAACTCCAGCTCTACTCAGTTGCATACCGCCTACTTGAGGCGATCTATGCCTGACATACAAAGCTATGTCAAATCCAGAATTAATGGACATGCTCCACCTCAGTAAATCTAAATCCCTTAGAGCCACACGCTCGAGGGACTTGAACCTCAGCACAGAAATAAATAGAACTTGCTGGAGGGACAGGTTCATAACCCAGAGGCTCCTTTGCTCTGGAATAGAATTCCAGTTCATGTGAGGCAGAGCACCTCACTGAATCTCTTCAAGAAGAATCTTGATAGGTGGATGGGGGATCGTAGGTTTGTCCCAGGGATTACTCCCGTGTCACTATTAAACAGAGGCACAGTAAACTAAACTTTAAAAAGGGCACAGTATACTCAAATCAAGGGGTGGCGTAAGCCATACAGAATCGGGCTAGGCTTATAATTGCCTCAGGGCAGATAGCCTAGTATGAACCTATGAACCTATGAACCTAAGAGCTGCCATCATAGACACATTACTAAAAATATACCAAAGGCACAGTTTGCCAGATTAAAACGTTTATGCAGTAATGAGCAGGTGTTTGATAAAGACGCAGCAAATATGCATGAGAGATTTATATATAGCGGATATAATAGTAATATGGCCTCTAGTGCTCTTAAATATTGCAAAATACAGGATAGACATAAGTTGTTAAATGTTAATCAAGAGAAAGAAGTTGTACAGGCAGATAAAATGAGATTTATCACAACATATGGCACAAATACTTTCAAAATCAAGCAGGTTATACAAAAACATTGGTCAATTTTAAAAAATAATCCTTATTTTGACCAAATTATAGGTGACCACTGTAATTTTGGAATTTTGGGTATCGTAGAGGTAAGAATATAGGAGAGCATTTGAATAAACATAAAAAATTTTCCTTTATGGATAATAAGACATCTAGAGAAACTGTAAAGGGAAGTATGTTTTGTGGTAATTGTGTATACTGTAAATTAGTATCTAAAACCAAGTCTTTTACATCTGCAAACACAACTAAAGTTTTTGATATTAGAGTTCTAATAACATATATATAATTTTGCTGCTAATGAATTTTGAGATATAACTTTTATGACCTTTTTAAACCTGGGTTATCGCCGTTTTAACTACAATATTAACTGCATTAATTAGTTGTTAATTGAAACTTGAATTCTTGATTTTCCCGCTGAAAAGCTATGTATAAAACCAGTTCATTTGTATTTATTATTTACACCTGATGAAGCGTAGTACATCTACGTGAAAGCGCTTGTGTGGTTTTATGGAAAAATAAAGAACGTTTTTACCTGACTTTTCCGTGTGGTGACTCCAGTTTGGATCTACTATTGATATTTTGGCTCCTTTTTTCCGAACGGAGTCTTTGTTTTGTTGCAGCAGTTCTTCATATATTTTTTCTCTTGTTTGGTGCTGCCAGCGACTTTTACTCATGGAATCAACTGACATTGAACTAGATTTCACTCCAGAGACGAGGACATCAGCTTTTACAGCCTGGGACTTTATTAAGTATAACGCCGATAATCCTTTATTGACTCTGGAACTGAATAATTCAGCTATTGCTGCACCACAACCTTCTACCGGTGAGTCTGTAGCCGATTTTAATAAACTCACAAGACTGTTTCAAGATGATTTGTACCAACTGCAAAGGTATGTGTGGCAAAGGCTTCATCTAGAGGCATGCATTCACTTTAAAATTATACCCAGAGGCATGCGTGTCTTTTGTATGCCTTCTTATGGTGACTCCCATCCTGTACTGTTGAGGAAGTGGCAAGACTTAAACATACAGCTTGGTTTCAGTTATATAAATTTGTTATTGGAATATTTTGCTCCATTAGAAGCAGCTCTAAGGAAGAAGATAGAATCTCAACATAAAGACATTCTAGACAAGTTTTCCAGTGAATATTTCACTAAGAGGCTTGACAGTATTTTGAACCAAGTTCACTCATTTAGCGAACGCTTAAAAACAGTGAAGCAGAGAAAGATTCAAAGAGATGCCAATGATTTTGCTACAGGTCAGATTTTTATTTGGCCAAGAAACACTAATTTTCACTCACAAGGAGTTCCTTTACTGAACAGTTCAGACACTAACACTGGCTCTGAGCCTCCTGCTAATGCGCCTCTGAATAATGTTTCCTCAGATCTGATGCCACCATTATCAGTGACAAGTATCCAGAGGAACAATCATACAACATATAATACTCAATCCTCTTATTCTTTAGCTGTCACAAATGATGCACACTGTTCCAATGATACACCTCCGCCCAATCAGCAAGCTGCCGCTTCTTTTTTCTTGGCAGGGGCAAAACCTAAGGATTCTACTCCCACTATGAATACTTTTTTACCATTTCCGGTGAAGGAACGAGTGGGGTGGCGAGGTCGGTCTCACAGCAGAGGACCAAGAAAAAGAAAAGGTTCCGAAGAAAGATTTCCTGCACCAAGGAAACAACGAAACTGAACTCTCTCATATATAATGTTTCAGCATACAGTTTATCTGACTCAGAAGTTTCTCTCTTAGAGAAAGGTCTTAATTTTATACCTTCTCAAACAAGCACCCTCAATGATGTGTTAGTTGATTTAAGACTGTTTTGCCGTAATGTTTCCCTTAAGATGTTATTTAAGAATAACAGTGCAGTAAACACCACTGAGGTTAAACATTTTTTTAGAGCAAAGAGCAGTTTTATACCTAATATGCCACATAATGTTGAGTGTTTCTTGAAAATGTGTGAATCTGATTTTTATATTTGGTTTGCTCAACATAAGAAAAGATGCTGCTTTTTTAATATGTCTAAAGCTGAACAAGATTCGTTACTATCTCTGAAAAGGAACACTGACATCATTATCAAACCAGCTGACAAAGGTGGAGCTGTAGTTATATTGAATTCTCCAGACTATGGTCTAGCTATGATGGATCTTTTGTCAGAAGATACTGTTTATGAGAGAATTAGTAATACAAAATGTCAGAAGATTATTAAAACTGTACATGCTGATTTATATGATCTTTTGTTAGGAGGACAGATTAGCTGTGAACTGTATGAATATCTCTTTATAGAATACCCCGTCATTCCCTTGATTAAAGGCCTACCTAAAATACACAAGGGCCTCAGACCGATACCTATGAGACCAATAGTCTCTAGCAACAACTGGGTAACCTGTACCATCTCTTCCTTTGTAGAAAGTATTCTAAGGCCTTTAGTGGACCGTATTCCACATATTCTAAGTGATTCCTACCAACTAATAGATTCTCTAAATGAACATGATTTTAACAGCAAGGATGTACCATTGTTACTAGTGACAATGGATGTTAAAAATCTTTTTACTTGCATCCCCAATGAGCAGGGGCTTCAGGCGATTGATGAGGTCTTGGCTACCTTGTCTGGTTATAGTAACAATAGGATGATCCTTATTCATTATCTCCTTGATTTAATACTTAATAATAATGTTTTTTTGTTCCAGGACCAACTTTATTTGCAGAAATGGGGGGTTGCCATGGGCACCCCCTGTGCAAATAGTTATGCCAACTTGGTAGTGTATAACTGGGAACAAGAACATTTATTTAATCATCCAGATTTTAAAAAAGTGAGAATCTATAAAAGATTTGTGGATGACGTCCTTTTTGTATGGGATGGGACTGAGTCAGATTGTATTAGATTTATTAATGAACTGGAAAATACTTCTTCTTTTTTAAGATTCACAGTGGAGACGTCCTATAATAAGTTACACTTTTTAGATTTACAATTACAATTTAAAGATGATAGGATTGTCACATCTTTACATAGGAAGTCAACCTGGAGGAACACGCTGCTACATTTTAGCAGCATGCACCCGAGACATACCTTTGAAGGAATAATATCTAGCCAATTGCATAGAATCTTTAGAATATGCAAGCATAGTGACTCTTTAGATAGAGAAATAGATACCTTAGAGGTTTTGTTTAGGGAGAGGGGTTACCCCCCCAAGATGTTCACCGAATGTAAACAACGAGTCATGGATAAGTTCTATGATTCTGGAAATATTGTTACAGTTAGGAATACTGGTGGCCACAAGAAACATACCGCAGTTAAAGATAAGTTTACAGATAGATTAAGTTATGTAACCAATTTTACTAGCGACAGTTTCAATTTAAATAAGATCATTTTTAGAAACTGGAATGTGTTAGTTACAGATACTTTCACGAAAAGCATAGTAGGAGAATTTCCCAGATTTAGTTATAGAACTTCTCAGAATATGAAAGAAATTCTCTGCTCAGAACATATACTTCCATCAAATAATACTGGTCATGACAAAATGGGCACCTTTCCATGTGGTGGATGCTCCATGTGTCCATACATATCTAAAAGCATTAGTTTTACACATCCCGAAGGAATTTTTTCATTCATTCCAAGATTCTTTAGTGATTGCAATAGCAGCAACTTGATATACTTAGCTACATGCAATCTATGTGACGCATTTTACGTCGGTTTAACCAAGAGACGGTTACACGACAGGATGTATAATCATTGTTATGAGATTAGGAAAGAGAAAGAGTCTAACGCCCTAGCTAAACATGTCATAGAGTATACTAATCATACTTTTGGTTTCAAAGTACTGGAAATGTTGCCTCTAAATCCCAGAGCAGGAGATAACAATAATCAGTTGGCCATCAGAGAACTGAAATGGATTTTTACCTTAAAGGCAGGCGTCCAGTCTGGTGGACCACTGCCATAAATAAACTGTACAACAGAAGGAGGAAGCTACTACATGATAGAGCAAAATCCCTAATAGGGAAGGCATCTCTGATCAGTACTAGCAAAAATTACGATCCCTCATAAAAATCCTCCAAGGCCAGCTTCGAGAGAAAAATTGCACAGGACACCAAAGACAATCATAAGGCTTTTTTCAGTTATGTTAGAAACCTGGGATGCAACTCCCAGACTTGTTCTGAGTTGATTCTAAACGACAAAAAATACACTGAACCTACATACATCGCCAATATCCTGGCAGACAGATTCAGTGCAAACTTCTCCACTCCCTCCCCCCCAAAAGAGCAAGTATCTATCCCAGTAGAGGGCTGCCTCCCAAACATCTCTGATGCTCAGGTGAAGGCTGCCCTCTCCAAAGCAAAAAACACTGCTTCCATGGGACCAGATGGCATCCCAGGTTGCGTCCTACATGAACTCCAAGAGGAACTAATCCCTCAAATAAAACAGCTATACAATCTCAGCCTCACTACAGGATATGTGCCCACAGAATGGCGTACAGCAACAGTGGTCCCACTCCACAAAGGTGGAGCCTCTACAGACCCTGGAAACTATCACCCCATAAGCCTGACTAGCTTAGTCTGCAAGGCTATGGAGAGGATCATCATGGAGCTCATAAACAAAGACATTGGGGACCTACAGACACTAGATCCTACCCAGTTCAGCTTTGTCAAGGGCAGATCCTGCCTTTTGAACCTGGTTGACTTCTTCGAAACAGTCACCAAAGCCATAGATGAAGGGAAGGTAGTCCACACAGCCTATCTGGACCTTGCAAAGGCATTTGACACAATACCCCACTCGGGCATCATAGATAAGCTATCCAGCTTAAATATAAACCCCTATGTCACAAGATGGGTTGCAAACTGACTCAAAGACAGAACCCACAGAGTGAGAGTTGCTGGAGCCATGTCAGACTCGAAACCAGTCACAAGTGGCGTCCCACAGGGTTCTGTCCTGGGACCACTCTTGTTCGGTATATACTTTTCCGAGGTACAGGCAAACGTGGGAGGACTATGGCTCACCAAGTTCGCAGACGACTGCAAACTGGGCCATAATCAACTCTCCAGCTGACACAAACATCCTTCAAAAAGGTCTCACAGAGACGGATAACTGGTGCCAGCACCATGGTCTAAAGCTAAATGCCAAAAAATGTATAGTCATACCCTTTGGCAAAAACAATGTGCCCACAAATTACCACATAGGAAACCCATTAAGTACAGAGAAAGTTATTAGGGACCTGGGGACTCAAGATGATAGCAATCTCTCCTTTGAAAACCACATTGCCAAAGTGGTTAGAAAGACCTTCTACATAGCCCACCTCATCACGAAGGGTTTCACATCTAGATCAAGAGAGGTAATCGTGCTCTTTATTCATCCCTCATCAGGCCCATCATAGAATACAATGCCCCTTTTGGGATGTACCTTACCCGACACCTGCAGCAATTAGAAAGACCCCAAAAGTATCTCACCAAGAGGATCAAGGGTCTCAAACAGATGCCATATGCTGCCCGGTTAAAAAAACTCCAGCTCTACTCAGTTGCATACCGCCTACTTGAGGCGATCTATGCCTGACATACAAAGCTATGTCAAATCCAGAATTAATGGACATGCTCCACCTCAGTAAATCTAAATCCCTTAGAGCCACACGCCGAGGGACTTGAACCTCAGCACAGAAATAAATAGAACTTGCTGGAGGGACAGGTTCATAACCCAGAGGCTCCCTTTGCTCTGGAATAGAATTCCAGTTCATGTGAGGCAGAGCACCTCACTGAATCTCTTCAAGAAGAATCTTGATAGGTGGATGGGGGATCGTAGGTTTGTCCCAGGGATTACTCCCGTGTCACTATTAGACAGAGGCACAGTAAACTAAACTTTAAAAAGGGCACAGTATACTCAAATCAAGGGGTGGCGTAAGCCATACAGAATCGGGCTAGGCTTATAATTGCCTCAGGGCAGATAGCCTAGTATGAACCTATGAACCTATGAACCTAAGAGCTGCCATCATAGACATATTACTAAAAATATACCAAAGGCACAGTTTGCCAGATTAAAACGTTTATGCAGTAATGAGCAGATGTTTGATAAAGACGCGGCAAATATGCATGAGAGATTTATATATAGCGGATATAATAGTAATATGGCCTCTAGTGCTCTTAAATATGGCAAAATACAGGATAGACATAAGTTGTTAAATGTTAATCAAGAGAAAGAAGTTGTACAGGCAGATAAAATGAGATTTATCACAACATATGGTACAAATACTTTCAAAATCAAGCAGGTTATACAAAAACATTGGTCAATTTTAAAAAATGATCCTTATTTTGACCAAATTATAGGTGACCACTGTAATTTTGGAATTTTGGGTATCGTAGAGGTAAGAATATAGGAGAGCATTTGAATAAACATAAAAAATCTTCCTTTATGGATAATAAGACATCTAGAGAAACTGTAAAGGGAAGTATGTTTTGTGGTAATTGTGTATACTGTAAATTAGTATCTAAAACCAAGTCTTTTACATCTGCAAACACAACTAAAGTTTTTGATATTAGAGTTCTAATAACATGTAACACAAATTGGATTGTCTATATGGTAGTATGTAAATGTGGAGCTTTCTACATAGCACAAACCTCTTGGATTTTCAAAAACAGAATTGCACTACATGTTAGTGATATAAATTGCAAAAGAACACAAAGTGCTTTATATAAGCACCAGTTAGAACATAAGGGAGCACATTTTATTTATATAGGGATGGACAAGGTATTAGGTGATAGTTTGACTATGCTACAAAAACACAAAATATTAGATCAAAAAGAAAAGATGTGGATTTTGAAAATGGATGCTTTATACAAACCAGGGTTGAATGAAAACTTATGATATAATGGTTTTCATTAGACAATTTTCTAGAGTTTTTGATATTTCTTGTGAAAATATGTATATTTCATTTGTTTTTTTATATATTAATTCAGCTGAATAATGTTGTTTGAGTAGTAATGTGTGTGTGTGTGTGTGTGTGTGTGTGTGTGTGTGTGTGTGTGTGTATATTTCCATGCACATACCAAAAACTATATATTGTCATGTTGCTTTAATGGGTGTTTTGAAACATAAATAAATGTACTGCATGTGGATCCGGGTAGTGGTAACACTGAAGACGCCTATTGGGTGAAACCGGTCTGTAGTACCAGGAGCTGTGGCAGTCCGAAGCCACCATGATGAAAGAACAATAAAATTGGATTAAAAGAATTGCTGTTCGCATTTTTGGGCAATTGTTGCTTGGGCACACACTGTACTAATGAGTTGTGGAGTTAGTTGAGCTCTGTTTATGGTCCATGAACTGCTGGATTTATTTTGGCCATGAATACGGGCACCAGTTTGAGAAGTAAATATATATATATATATATATATATATATATATATATGTGTGTGTGTGTGTATATATATATATATATATATATATATATATATATATATATATATATATATATATATATAGTTAGTTTAGGAAAATGAATGCTTGATTTTACATACATTTTCCTTTTTGAGGCAAGTCTAATAAAAATATTTTCTAACAACCTGAAGTCAGAATTGTTTATACTTGTTTTTATTTGCACCAGTAACACATCATAAATTCAGAATGTTGATCTTGTTTTATTTTTGTTTATTTATTAAAGTGCCTCTTTTTCTCTATAGCTTATAATTTATTAATTTATAGAACAAAATCAGGCAACATGAAACATAAATGTGCAGACTACATACAGAATTATATATCAAAGGTAGAATATAATTAATATAACACAAAACTCTAAGTCCTCACATACATAGAAATGGCCAATATTTGGGAGATGTTTCTTAGAAATAAATAGAAAAGCCCACTGAGAGTTTATAAATATACATTGTAAATAATGTGCACCGATAGGATCATCAAATATTTGTTCAAATTATGGTGAAAAACTATTTGCAAACCTTCCTTTATCAAGATACCTTAGCAGATATGCATACTTCAACAAAATGAAAGAAAACCATTTCAGTACACTCTCTATTGAATACACAATGATGCATAGGTCTTTAATAATGCACTCAGGCCAGTACTCCTAATTGTACATGATTTATTCTTGCATGAGCTCATCATGACGGCATAGATGAAGATTCAAGCTATATGATGAAACACTCAACTTGTAGAAAGCATGTAATGTATGCCCTTAGGAATGGTATGAAATAAGGTTCAAACAGAACATCAAAAATCACACAGTGCATCTAGATAGGGTATAGCTAGAGAGGCCCTTGCAAAAGAGTAGTGCCTACACAAAATATTTAAAAAATTCCTTTTGTAAGAAATGAGTGATATGCAATTCTTCATGAAAAATATAAATAAAGTAGGGTTAATGTACTGTTTCTTGAATGCCTAAGGAAATAGTAGCGATAGTCATGTTTTTCCCTTGTTTTGAGGGTCATCAATAATACAATAATTGGGGAGACTAGCTATGTTATGAAATATTCAGCACAGCAAGAAACCTAGAAGATGTTGATGCATTTATCATAGAGGTAAATACCAAGTAAGGTAGCAATAAAAGAACAATAATTTGATATCTGAAGCATGTATGATCCAGACAAAGTCTAGACATATTTGCAAACGTCTCATTATCAAGGTGTCTTAGTTGGAAATGAATGCCTCTGTCTACACTAAGGAGTCTCCTTGCTTACATGAATAGATTCACAGAAACTTAATGAGGTAATTGTTAAAGGAGACCATAGCAATCACATCAGCCAATACTTGTGGGAGAACAGCATCTTCCCATTAAGTAGATTTTCTCCATGTATCCTGAATGAAAATGTGTAATCACCCATCTAGTCATACAGATTGGAAGGGAAGTTCTCTTATTGACATATAAGGGCAGACTATTTCAGGAAGGGGGAGTTAAGCTGTGTTAGATATCTGTCATACCATCTGGTGTTATTGATGTGGTAATATAAGTTTAGGTCTCTATAATAGGTGTTTGCTTTTCCACTTGTACTATTTAGGTTAAGAAGTTCAAAGAGTCTACAAGAACAGCTAATGGTACTGAAACATGAAATCTTTTTGGTGAGGAAACATTAAGGCAATTCTAGCTCGTATAGGTGCTTGGTGAGGTATATTCAATAATGGATCTACTAAGGGATGCATAGAGTGTGACTATAACATTTTTGGACCTTGAGGAGATATCATGAAGGATACATTGTGCAAGGCAGAAGGAATTTCTAGCTACAATAGAGGCATTGTGGTCAAAGGGAGTCTGTTATCAACATATCTACCCAAGTTCCCAGTCATCTGTTCTGTCATGCCATTTGTCCTAGTAAAGCACCTCTAAATATATATAAAAGGGTCATTAACAGTGATATCCTAACCAACCTAACTGTTACTATATACCTTTGGTTCTCTGGTACATTTCTGATGCCTGATGACTGTGGCTTTAATTTGAAGTTCCTGCTGGTAAGTGATATTAAAGTTATTACTGGCCCTTCATTAAGGATATTACATGAAACACAACAAAATCCCTGCTTTTAGCCTATTTCTTGGGGATTCCAGAAAGGGCTTTGATTAGTTCAAATCATTTTAAACTACATGCTTTATGGAATGGATTATTCATTGGCTGTGACAGATCTTAACATCAATGAAACTTCAGAAACACTGTTAGAGTCTGACTATATTATCTCTTGTGAGAAATGCTATGCAGGTAGTCCTTATAATTAAAATGGTAGAAGGAGTATTTTCTTCTGACTGCAAGTGAGGATACTTTTGCTCAAGTCATTTTAGTTCTAGCTAGGTTGAAATTAACTCCTTTTAAATGAAGTCTCTAAGCTGAGGATATCTTTAATTTACATTTCTCCTCCACCTTCTCCTTTTAGGTTTTCCCAGTGAGGGGTTGCCACAGTGGATCACAGGTCCGCTATTGATCGGCTTTGGATTTTTACAGTGTTGAGTTGCCAGCCCGGCACCCAACCTTCACAGAAGGCATACACACCCTCACACACCTACTTGCATGTCTTTAAAGTTCACTTGATCACAGGGAGGAAATGCATACTCGGCACAGAAAGCTCTGCAGCTGAGAGTCGAACCGAAGAACCTCTAGCTGTGAGGTGACAATGCTAACCACTGCACCACCATGGCTTTCTCCTCCACCTTCTCCTAAAAAGCTTAATTTGAGATTTAAGATTTCACGGAAAACAGGAGCACCTGTACTCTGAAGAGAGGTAAATTTCATTTGTATTTAACTAGTGCCACATCGTCTTAAGGCTAGCCTTATAAATAATGGGCTTGTATAATTTAGTGGAGATACCACAGTGCTCTTCTAGGATACCAGTATTATGCAAATAAACTGGAATCTTACTCACATATACCTGACAAGCTCATTCTACATGGATTACTTCCATGTCTCCACCATATCATTACAGTTTGGTCTGGATAGTTTAATCTCTCTCATTCAGGAATAATTTTTAGTTTCCTACCACTAAAATACTACTGGAGTGATTTTTTCATGCTTAGGGTATATCCACTATCACTATCCAGCAGTATTCCACGTTTTAGCTCTGCAAGAGAAATGCAATGCTTCTAAGAAAGCTGAGTTAGAGGTAGTTGTCTTAAGGGGTTCACTTCCACTTTTAAAGCTAAACATAAAAACACAGATAAACAGTGGAAGACAAAGCAGATGTCAGGGTCTGCAGAGGATCACTATGCCTTTAATCACTTCAGCAGTCAAATCAGAAAGGTCCATTGGAGAGAAACAAGTGTTTTACAGTAGGACAAGACATCTTGCACCACCCATGTGGGAAGGCTGAGGCCTCCAAAACCCGCAACTTAATATGTACTAATTCCAAGCTTGCTCAGCAATGGGGAAAATGAAAAACATCCTTAACCATGCTGTCTGCTGATTTTACACTATAACATTGAATTTGCATTCAGTCAATACCATTCACATGCCAAAACATGTATTTTGATACAATATAAGCTTTAGATTATAGATACACACACACATCACACACATAATACACAAACACACATGCAAGTATTTGTCATCAACGATTTCTAATTACATCCCAGCTGTGACATCTTAACTTAAACAATACTATAGCTAAAAAGTGACACTTATGAACCGTAGATCAATATCAACATCTGATGACTCCTGCTTCATTGAAACAACCTCTCGACAACTGAATATGAAAACTCTGCCCCTAGTTCCTTCCACCATAAATTCTTAGAAATATGTAGAAATAAAACAGCTAAACCTCTTATTCACGCAAAAAAATATATATTTAAGCAACCATTTGGACCCATTCTCACACTATAATCAATAACATCAGCAGATACCATCTTAATGCTACTGTTTTACTTGTATTTTTTTTTCAGGCCTAGCAGAATCTCTAGAGCCTGCATCTGTTTGGCTAAAGGCTTCTTTATTAAAGACACATGCATTTTGTGAGGAAGTATAGTGCTGGGCTGATGCATTCCCTTTGTAATACGTCTCATATTACATGACGTAAGTCACCAAGTTCAATGTCTAGAGATGCCAGGATCTCTTCTATAGTGCCACAGGGATCTACCCTGCTCAGTTCTAAGTGTTCTATTTAATAATCATCTAGGCAGGCACTTCTGTGGTTTCACCTGCGTGATTTATGTTGGCAATGTTTATATATCAGGTATCTGCATTAAACAATTCAATTCAGAGTGAACTTCTAGAATAGTTTTATACTGGCTGTTAGTAGTTTAAACAGTGACAAATTAGTCAGCATTATTAAATCCAATTACATAATCCTTGATGTGTTTCAAAAAGACTGATTTAACATTCATGATGACTTTCATATACCTGTATCAAAAAAATGCATTTTTTGGGGGGGTGGGTGTATATATCCAAAAGAATCTGGGGCTTTGCTTTGATCTGTTATTGTCAATCAAGCTGATATGAGTCGCATGTTCTGTAAGATGGCATACAAATTTGGACCTATTCTACCATAAGCAGGTTTCTTGATCTGTAAACCAGAGAGATATTATATCAAGGGTGCTTTCATGATATAAGCAGAACATGGTGCTCCATGCATATGTCATTTTACCTCCTCTTCAAAGGTCATCGGTTTACAAATCCAACATATTAAAATATTTAGGTTTGTTATTATTTTCCTTAGACAGTAATAGTGAAATTCCCTCCTGAAAAAGTTATCTAGGCTTCTGTTAAATGAAAAGTTAAACTAGCAGTTGGCTACTTGCTTACAAATTCTTAATTTCTCAGTTGTCCCTTTCCAATTAGTTTCTGTTAAACAATTAATAGAGAAATACACAGTTCTCAAGTGCTTCCTTCCTTCTTTAGGGCACACGTTGAAACATATAACATGGGTCTTTACTGTAGGTTCAGAGGTAAGTACTAGGCTATCTGCCCGAGGGCATCTATAAGCCTAGCCAGAATGTGTTGGCTTTCGACGCCCAATTAATTTAGTTCCCTGTGCTTCTGTCCAGCAGAACCACTGCAGTGATCCCCGAGGTAAATTTTCTGTTTCCCATCCATTCATCAAGGTGTCTCTTGAAGAGTGTTAGTGAGGGGCTCTGCCTAATGTAGATTGGAATCCTGTTTCAATGCATGGGGAGTCTCTGGGACAGGAATCTATCCCTCCAGCATGTCCTATTTATTGTTGTGGTGAGGTTTAGATCCCTAGAGCATGTGGCTCTCGGGGATTTGTTTTTTTTTTTAGGTGGAGCATGTCCATCAATTCTGGGTTGGACATGGCCTTGTATGTCAGGCAGAGATCACCTCTGAGTAAGCGGTATGCAACCAAGTACAGCTGGAGTTTCCTCAGTCGGGCTGCATAGGGTATCTGTTTGTGGCCAGTAATCTTTTTGGTGAGGTACTTCTGTGGTCTTTCCAGCTGTTGCAGGTGTCTTGTAAGTTACATCCCAAAAGGGGCATTGTACTCTATGATAGGTCTGATTAGTGATGAGTAGAGGGACACAATAACCTCTTCTGTTCTAGATGTGAACCCTTTTGTGATTAGGTGAGCCACAAAAAAGGATTTTCTAACCACCTTGTCAATATGATTATCAAAGGAGAGATTACTATCTACTTGGGTCCCTAAATCCGTTATTACATTTTCTGTATTTAGGGGACTACCACGTATGTGGTAGCTCCCGGGTACTTTGTTTTTTCCAAAGGAGATGACTATGCACTTTTTGGCATTTAGCTTGAGGCCATGATTTTGACACCAGGTATCCATCTCAGTGAGACCTTTCTGGAGGATGTCTGTATCAGCCGGAGAGTCAATTATGATCCCCAGTTTGCAGTCGTCTGTGAACTTGGTCAGCCATAGTCCTCCTATGCTTGCCTGTACCTCTGTGAAGTATATACCAAACAGGAGGGGTCCCTGGACTGAGCCCTGGGGGACGCCACTTGTAACTGGTTTAGAGTCGGACCTAGAGCCTGCAACTCTCACTGTATGGGTTCTATCCGTGAGCCAATTGGGAACCCATCTCATGGCATAGGGGTTTATGTTCAGGCTGGTGAGCTTGTCTATAATACCAGAATGGGGAATGGTGTCAAAAGCCTTTGTGAGGTCTAAGTAGGCTGTGTGGACCTCCTTTCCCTTGTCTAAAGCCTTGGTAACTGTCTCAAAGAAGTCCACCAGGTTTAGGAGGCATGATCTGCCCTAACAAGGCCAAACTGGGTAGAGTCCAATGGTTGGAGGTTCTCAATGTCTCTGTTAATGAGATCCATGATGATGCACTCCATAGCCTTGCAGACCAGGCTAGTCAGGCTTATAGGGTGATAGTTCCTGGTGTCCATTGTGGCTCCACCTTTGTGGACCAGGATACCTGTTGCTGTGCGCCACTCTATGGGTATGTAGCCTGTAGAGAGGCTGAGTTTGAACAGTGTGTTTAGGTGAGGGGTTAGTTCATTTTGGAGCTCATGTAAGACACAGCCTGGGACACCATCTAGTCCCATTGAAGCTGTGTTTTTGACTTTGGATAGGGCAGTTTTAACCTGTGTGTCAGTGATTGCCAGGGTCTACATTCTTCTGGTATAGTTATGAGCCCTTTAGGGGGTGAGAGGGGGGTGAAGTTTGCACTAAACCTGTCTGCCAGAATGTTGGCAATATCAGTCGGTTCAGTGTATTTTATGCCATTCTGCACTAACTCAGAGCAGATCTGAGAATTTCCACTTAGGTTCTTGACATAGCTAAAGAATGTTTTGTGGTTATCTTTGGAGTCCTTGGCAATTTTTCTTTCGAAGCTAGCCTTGGATGATTTTATGAGGGATCGTAGTTTTTTGCTGATACTGATCAGGGATGTCTTTCCTTCTTGGGATTTTACTCTTTTCTGTACTAGTTTCCTCCTTCTATTGTATACCTTGTTTATGGCAAGGGTCCTCTCCAGCACTATGGAATTCTTGGCTTTCTGATGTCAAGAAGGTCTCTGGACTAGCTGACTTCAAGATCGTGCTGGAACATTTCTTAACTCAAACAACTAAATATGAACCACTCAGTCAGACATGACTTACTACATAATTGGAGATTATGAGCACACCTGTATTGATTTATATTTAAGTACAAGTTGCTTGCCTCAAATTCTTGATGCTGTTATCTCACTGAATTATTTGATTTTGTTATGATAGTTTAAGTCATGTTGATTTGCATTATATGCATTCTTTGCTATTGGTATTCTGTTCACATATTTGTGTACTAGGTATGGTAATCTTGCCACTATAATGATGGATGCTAGCACTAAGTATATACTGCTGCAAAAACCTGCCTGAGCTCAGAACCCAAAACCGAATATTACCAAAGGCTTACAGGGGCTAGTCCTTGAACAATCTAACTCAAAGACTGCCACAAGAACAAGTGTTATTTTTTCAGTTGTGGTGAGCTCCATTTCAGTTCAACTGGTCCAGTCATTTGGCACAAGATAATTACATAAATCTCTTTATGCTTTGATCCTTGACTGTGGCTGAAAAGGGTATTTTGGCCAGTTTTCATATGACTGAATAAAATGCAATACAAAAGTAGTAGTAATTGCTCTTTGAAGGTTGCTGGATTCACTTACAATTTAAAAAAAATGTTTTTGATTTCATTTAGGTTATATATTTTTGTCATAGAGTTCCCGTTTTGGTAGGTCTACTTTAATCAATAGTATTGTTAAGATGTGTGATTCATCTAGCCATAGCAAACCCATTTATGAAGTATCAAAGAGATAATCTGTATGGACTGGAATCGCCTTACCCCTTAGTGTAATCATTCTTTTACTCTAAACAGAGCTTTAATAAAAGTATTTACATCAATAACAATACCCCACAGTGCAGGGTTTCTTTCCAGATGATCAGTTTACTGGAAATTTATTGTCAAAAATTCTAATTCTTATAGCCCAAGAAACTTTTCAGCAGTGCCATCTTGGGAAAAATGCTAGACAGGTTAAGAGTGGTTAGCTACTTCAATATCTAAGCCTTGAGTTCATTTCTCTGCAAACAGTAATGCTGTGTATCTGAATTTCTGGTTACAATCTTTGTTCATCTATTTTTGGGTAGGCTCATTCCACATGTACAGGATTTAAGAACTGTGATAATATTTCTGGGCAGTCAAGGATGTTAACAAAAGTAAAATAACTGGCAAGTATAACTTAATATAAAATATACATAAATATAGCTTTGGCCAGCAGATGGAAGCAAAAGAGCAGAAGATTCAAAGATTTAAAGAAACTTTTTTGTCATTTATGAAACACAAGTGCTACCTACACAAACTTTTGGCATGATAGGTATTAAAGAAAAAGCAATAACTTTAGTACAAAGGTAAATGTCACATGCTTATACACTGTTTATATACACTGGACAAGACTGACTACTAGATGGTTAACACATAAAAAGAAAAAGTACACTATACACAGGGGTGAGATTGGGTGATACTGCACATAAGGAAGTCACTAGAATTGCAAAATCATATCTATGTAAGAGATATGTCAGTAAGTCACACAAGGCTGAGGTTGGCATAATAGCTAAACACTTATCTTAGGCCCAAGGTATAGGGATTGATCCTCACCTTTGGGAAACATGGTTAGGTTTGAAAAGGCTCCCTGAGGTCATTACCCTTATAATTACCTATAAACCTATAATGATATAGCAACATCAGTGTTAAATGCAGCAAATAAAATGTGGAGGGACTTGAAACGTTTCACTGAGGCTGAAACACAAGTGCTGTGCAGTACTATTTTTAGCAAAGTCACTGCATGAACTGGCTCACAGCTAAGCAGATACACATTTGGCATTCAATAGCATCAGCATACCGAATGAGCAAAAGACTATACAAGACAGCAGAGCAAACATCACAAGACTGCTCTATGGAAAGAGCAGTGGGGCAGTAAGTTGCATGACCAATATAAAAGACATCACAACTAAGGAAAGCTACCAAAGACAAATTAATTCTCACTCAGGTGTACAATGCAGCACTGTAGAGTTGTATGGCATGCTTGTCCAACAGGATTAGTAACATAGTGAAGAGCCAGCAGATAGACCAATGGGGATAAATACAACAAAGTGGCAACCATTCGTCATATAAATGGGGAGGAAATGGGGAAATAAGTAATTAGGAAAGGGAAGAGGAGAGTAGGAGCAGTGGAAAGTATACAAGGGTAGTCATAAGATATGAAATGGGGGGAAAGGGAGGGAAGATAGTTATTTGTTTATTTATTTATTTATTGATTGATTAATGCAGTTATTTATTTATTTTATTCATTCAGTCATTCATTCATTCATTTATTTTTTGTATGGAAAAAGACTTTTTGTAAGATTGGCAAAGGAAGTGTTGGTGGGGAAGGTAGTTAGGAATGGCCATAGATAGAATAAAGGTAATGTGGACAGATAGGCAAACATAGACTCCAAACTCAGATAAACAGCAGTGGTATTCGCAAAAAAAGAGAGATGGACACATTCATACAGAGGGTAGACAAGTGATTTTAGGGAGGTCTAGACAACAATCAATAAATAGGGAGTGATACATAACAGAGGGAAAGCATTGGGGGTGGGGTTGGCATGTTTGGATACCAGGCCAACTAAGAAGGCAACAAACGATAGCATCACACATCCAGTTACAACCAGGTAGCCTTATGGGTTTGGAAGCCCTCCTACTCACCATATTAATAACTGCTGACCCTAACCTTAACCTTGCCTTAACTCCAACCCTACACCTGACTTTAGAAAAACCTCTTCTGTGACATTGCCACTATTCTGATGAAATACATCTGGAGTTAGTAGTAGGGTTAATGGATTGGAAGAGGACTGTTTGTGCCTCTACTGATCTTTTACATTTTGGTGTTTTAAATGTTTGATGCACTGTGATTAATGTTTTGCAGGTTGTTCTTTTAGTGCATTGATCACTTAAAGATAATCCATTACCAGGGTCATTACAGGAACTACTTTTATGCAGGTGGACCACAACAGCTGTGCTGAAAACTTCAGGGACATAACCATTGGACACACTCAAATTAAGAGTTGACGGAGGGATTTTGCTAGACATGACTTAGTGCTTCTCAACAGACAAACAGGGATGATGTCAGGCAATGGCCCCTGTGCCCATACTAACTGAATAAACAGACTCCAAGATTACTGTGCCTTTTAGTGCAGGAAACAGTGCACAATGCCGTAACTTTGCACTTAGTATCTGTTTACCATTCTAATACTAACAGTGCTACAATTCTTAGTGCATCAGTGACAGTGTTTAGAATTATTCACCATCAAGGTTTCAATAAATTAAGTGACAGCATATGACATAAACAAGTAGTCAGACCTGGGCTTCACAAAGAACTATAAAGGTATTTTTATTGTCCTTGTGCTAAAATAGAAATATAGGAGCTGAATTGTATTTATTATTTCTAACACATGATTTCCTATAATGCTGAAATCAAACTATCTGTCACTATTAACTATTCTCTCAAAGAGGGTTGATTATGTGGACTAATCAATAGTCTCTTGCCTGTGGTTATGAATTCTCATAGAGTTGGCCATTTTGGGGGGGAGGCATTGAGTAGCATGAAGCCTGTTGTCTTCTTTCAGAGAGATTACTGAGGATTCTCTGGGATAACATCCACCTGGCATATGCTGGGAAACACTGCTAGAGAAAAAAGATTATTAGGCAAAATGTTAATTATTTGTGTACAGGGTTTAAGCCTGGGAGAACCATCTGGATAAGTCATTTGCTTAGAGTCAAACAGTAGGCAAATTAAACATAAGGAATCAAACCCAATAGTACAGAAAGACACTCATAGCCTTCATCCTTTGAGTGAGCTAAACTGCAGATGTCTACAACGAGTTAAGGATGTGAAAGTATAAGCATTTACTAATGTCAGTGTAGTTCATATATGAAGGGTCTGGTTTTGAACTGCACACCTAAGTATTGAAAAGAGGATTATTTCCTGACATTAAAGTCTTAAACAGACCAAAATCAAACTTAGCACCAATTTGGAGATACATTTTTTTGATGAGGTCCACCAAAAAAAAAAAAAACAATATGGTTTACTTGATATACTAAGCCTTCCTTACAGTTCTGAGATACGTGAGAGCATAGAAAATAAAACTAATGAAAGTCTTATTTTTCCATTTTTAGAGACCTTTATAATGCTGATGCAGTTCAATTACAAAGGAACTTAAAGATAATGCCCTAAACTCAATAACCTTTTGACAAGAGTACAATTGTGAAGATGCCATGACACTGCAAGAAATAATTATAGAGATAATCAAGTAGAACACAGTTGCTTTATAGCTTTGAAGAAATTCATTACACAACTAGGTGTAAGTCTTTAGGTTTACCCTGTTAGCTGCCCTTATTAAAACTAAATTTCCGACAAAAAAAAAGACATAAATAGAAGCATATGAGGATAGTGGTGGAATGATATATGGCTGAATTATATTAATGTCTCCCACTTTACTTTGGCATTTCAAAGTTATGATTTGAAGAAATGCATACATACACATATATATATATATATATATATATATATATATATATATATATATATATAAACACACACACACAGTTTACTATTGTTTGTGTGAATGACATTCTATCGGCTGCAATGTGCCGAAAAACAGAATGTCGAACGAACAAGCACGTTTGCACCAGATAGTCAACTCCACTTATGCGAATGCACAACTGCATTCACATATGTTGAAATCAACTATCTGCACGAAGATCGCAGTACAGTGGGTAGTGGAAATTCATCCACATTCCCACTGTAGTGGGATCTCAGAGTTAGAATATATAAGTAGGGGGGGTGAATGGGTGCTTGCCCCCCTGCAAAAACATGATAGCTGTATAGGATTTTGATTTACATCAACTCCTATACAGCTATCATGTGGTGGTTTTGACAATAATGTCGAGTCAAATGCGTCAAGCATTTGGCTCAACATTGTGTAAGTTATTTTTTTCACTTTCGGTATTACCATTCATTTATTTGAATGGAAAATGTTTTTCCATTTGAATAAACAATAGTAAATCTACACACACACACACACACACACACACACACACACACACACACACACACACACACACACACACACACACACACACACACACACACACACACACACACACATATGTATATGTATATATATATATATGTACTTTGCTGTGACCTTGGCATCATACATTGGAATGAATAGCAGGATGAGCTAGAGATAGAATTGCGACTACAATATGGAAATGCAAGTTATGCCCTAAAATTATGTATATATATATATAAACACACACACACACACACACACACACACACACACACACGGTTTACTATTGTTTGTGTGAACGACATTCTATCGGCTGCAATGTGCCGAAAAACAGAATGTCAAACGCACAAGCACTTTTGCACCAGATAGTCGACTCCACTTATGTGAATGCACAACTGCATTCGCATAATTGGAAATTGACTATCTGCACAGAGATCGCAGTACAGTGGGGAGTGGAAATTCATCCACATCCCCACTGTAGTGCGATCTCGAAGTTAGAATATATAAGTGGGGGGTGCAGGGGTGCTTGCCCCCCTGCAAAAACATGATAGCTGTTTAGGATTTTGATTTACATCAGCTCCTATACAGCTATCACGTGCTGGTTTCGACAACAATGTCGAGTCAAATGCGTCAAGCATTTGGTTCGACATTGTGTAAGTTATTTTTTTTTTACTTTTGGTATTACCATTTGTTTATTTGAATGGAAAATGTTTTTCCGTTTGAATAAACAATAGTAAACCTACACACACACATACACACACACACACACACACACACACACACACACATATGTATATGTGTGTGTGTATATATATATATATATATATATATATATATATATATATATAAAAGTTTCATTAGAATAGTACATTGCTGTGACCTTGGCATCATACATTGGAATGAACAGCAGGATGACCTAAAGATAGAATTGCGATTACAATATGGAAATGCAAGTTATGCCCTAAAATGAGACTCTGCACATGTACCAGGCAAGTTCTATCTTTTTACATCAAATCTTTTTACATCAAATACTTTCTGTTGCAATACAAACTACCCTTCATGTGTTTGTATTTATTTGTATCACTGTTGTGTTTTGCAAAGACAGCAATAAAAACATTTGAAAAGGGTTAGAATATAAGTTGCACACAGTTCTCATTCTTTATATGGAAATGTGTTAATGAAACTGTATATATGCACAGTGAGGAGACTGTAGACCATGTTACTGAAAATAAGTTATATACCAGAAGAAGGGAGTTAATAGTACTGCTACTGAAACTGCAAAATAAGTGCTAAGCAAGGAACTTGCAGACTTCATTACTGAAACTTTAATTTATATGCCTAAATGGAAAACTAGAGACTTTGCTGCTGAAACTGAGACATATAAATTCGAATAAGGTAAGTAAATGTTTTTATTATGAAACTGTGAGAGTTTTGCTTGGATGAAGAAACTATAATGTACTAATGAGACTGTGTAGGTGGAAAATGCAGCCCCTGGTAAAAAAAAACAAAAAACATGAACATGGGTATTACTACAAGCTTCACACAGAAGGTACTACTGTGTTACTGTAACTGTGAGTTATTTAGCATAATTAGGATGTTACAGTCTGCACTGAAGAATCTGTGTATAGTGTGGAGTACCCCCCCAAACACACACACACACGCACACACAAGCACACACACGCACACACACAAACACACACACACACACACACACGCGCACACACGCACACACACACACACACACACACACACACACACACACACACACACACACACACACACACACACACACACACACACACACACACACACACACACACACACACACACACACACACACACACACACACACACACACACACACACACACACACACACACACACACACACACACACACACACACACACACACACACACACACACACACACACACACACACACACACACACACACACACACACACACACAGAAAAAGCATCCTAGTTAATGAAATGCTTGAAGAAAGAAATCATAGGCTGTGAAAAGTACAGTTGTGTACTCTTACCATAAATGTATATGTTCGAGTGTGTTCACTGTTGCAGTCATCACTGTAGGGTTCTTCCTGCCAGCAGCAGCCCCCGATCGGCCAGAATCCCAAAGTCTGGATCAGGCGCCAGCTGAGGTCGCATTTATCCTGACGTCAATGCGCCGGAAGGTATAAAGACCTCAGCTGACGCCATTTCCCCAGTTTTTCTTGCCCCAGATGTCAGGTGCCCAGAAAGAAAAGACTAAAAAAGAAACCATGCCCAAAACCTCAGCAGCCAAAATACCTCATAACAGACAATACTCAAGGAAAAAGCAAAAGAGGGGATAGGAGGGAGGGTAACCTGGACTGCAACAGTGAACACACTCGAACATCTACATTTATGGTAAGAGTACACAACTGTACTATGTCCTTTGTGGTTCACTGTTGCAGTCATCACTGTAGGGTTGAGTCCCAAAGCTAAGAAAGGGTGGCTGAAGGAGAAACAGAGGGAGCGGTCACAAAACCTTGCAAAACCGCAGAAACAAAACCTGCCCTGGATTTAGAATAGAGAGGGAGGTTGTAATGCTTAGAAAAAGTATGTACAGAACTCCAAGTGGCAGCTTCCAAAATATCCTTGGTAGGAACCCCACAAAGAAAAGCTGCTGAAGTAGCAGTAGCCCAGGTAGAATGAGTCCTATCATTAACAGGAACCGGATTGCCATGATAAGAGTAATAGAACTTGATACAATGGGCAATCCACTTGGAAACAGTTTGCTTAGTGATTGCTTTCCCCTGAACAGTAGGAGCATAAGCGACAAACAGCTGATCAGATTTCCGGAATATCTTGGTCCTGTCCAGGTATAGACAAAGCTGTCTGTGCACATCTAGAGAGTGCAAAAGACTTTCTTCCTCACTTTGAGGATTAGGATAAAAGGTAGGCAAATGAATAGACTGATTCAAGGCCACTGCAAAAACCACCTTGGGCATAAATGTGGGATTAGTTCGTAGAGATACCCTGTCCTGATGAAAAATAAGGAAGGGTTCCACAGCCATGAGTGCTTGCAATTCCGAAATTCTTCTAGCAGAGGTAATACCTAAAAGAAAAGCAGTTTTCCAAGACAAAAATTTTAAATCCGTGGAAGCTGCAGGTTCAAAAGGAGACAAAGTTAATTTCTCCAAAACATAGTTCGTAGGTTCGTAGGTTCGTAGGTTCGTATTAAGCTAACAGAGGGTTCAGAGGGTTCAGAGGTTATATTAAGCTAACTGCCCTTGCTTGCCATTTTAAGCTTAGCCAATTATCCCTTGTGAGACTCAAACCCTGTTAAGATCCCAAGTGGGAACAGGAGCCCTTATAAGGGGCCGAATATTCTTAGCCCCTCTAAGGAATTGTTTAAGTAATGGATGAGAAAAAATCGGAGGATCCATATCGTAATGTGCAGAAATAGCAGAAGCATGAAGCTTAACAGACGAAAAAGATAAGCCCGTATGTAATAACTCTGTCAGATACTGTAAAATCAGAGGAATGTTTGGAACAGAAGAATCACCACCCTGGACTTGACTCCAGGAGCAAAATCTTTTCCATTTTCCTGCATAAGATTTTCTAGTGCTGGGCCGTCTAGCTTCAAGGATTACATCCAATACCTGTTTGGAAAGGGCAGAGGTGTTCACAGACCTTGGATCCACCAGGCAGCTAGATGCAGAGTCTCGACATGACTGTGCAGTATCCGTCCGTCCCGTTCAGACAGTAGATGAGGGATTTGAGGCAGAATCCAGGGAGGCTCCTGAACCAAGTTCATCAGAGTGGAATACCAGAATTGCCGAGGCCAATTGGGAGCCAGTAGAATCATGTGCGGTCTGTCCTGTTATATCTTCAGAAGTACCCGAGGTAGAAGAGGAAAGGGATGAAAAGCATATACTGAGAGATGTTTCCAACTGAATGAGAGGGCATCCGCTTTCCATGCTAGCTTGTGGTAGGTCCTTGTGCAGAATGTTGGAAGTTGATGATTCTGAGGGGATGCAAAGAGATCTATGTCCGTACATCCCCAAGCCTTTATAATCATCTTGAATATCCAAACATCCAACATCCATTTGTGTGGATCTGAAATGCATCTGCTCAATGCATCTGCCAGAGTGTTGTCTTTCCCTGGCAGGAATTGCACCTGTAAGTCGACACTGCAGGTCAAAGCAGTGTACCAGAGATTCATGGCTAATCTGCACAGGGGGTAAGAGTGAGAGCCCCCCTGCTTGTTGATGTACCACATCATTGTAGTGTTGTCTGTCCGTATCAACAATTGTCCTGGAAGAAGAAGGTCCCTGAAGGCAATCAGGGCATTCTGTACAGCTAGCATCTCCTTCAAATTTATATGCAGGTGCATTTGCTCCTTCGTCCAAACACCCTGAAGACATCTCCATTGCATGTGGGCTCCCCATGCATAATCTGAAGCATCCGTTGTCAGAACTTGGTTGGTCGGCGAAGGACAAAAAGGCTTCCCCTTGTTCTGTAGACAGGCTTCGGCCCACCAAAGAAACTCTCGCTGGAGACAAGGCAAAATCGTGACCACTGTTTCCAAATTGTAGTAATGCTGAGACCAGACACTCTTGAGGTACCACTGCAGTTTCCTCATATGCAGCCATGCATATGGTATTAGCAGAATGCAGGAGGCCATGTAATCCAAAGCCTGCAGAGTTTTTCTTGCAGTCAGCTGTTTCATTGAAGCCAGGTGTCGGAAAAAAGAAGCCAGTTGCACTTTTCTGTCTGGTGTCAAGGAAGCCATCTGGGTGGAAGTACTCAGAAGAGTACCCAGGAAAGTAATCTGTTGTGTGGGTACCAGGTTTGATTTCTTTAGATTCACTGTGAAACTGAGGCACTGAAGAAGACGCTGCACAAAGGCTAGATGCCGAAGTAGAGTTCTTTGTCGTCCGCTTGAAGAAGACAGTCATCCAGATAAGGGTAAATTTGAATCCCCTTCTGTCTGCAAAACACCATTACTGGTGCCAGGCACTTTGTTAAGACCCTGGGCACAGTAGATAAGCCGAAGGTCAGCACAGAGAACTGGTAATGTTTCAAGCCCGCTTTGAAACGCAGATACCTTCTGCACTCTTGCCTTATAGAAATATGCAGGTAAACTTCTTTTAAGTCCAAAGTCACTATCCAAGCATTCTTGCCCAACATAGGCAGCAGCTGCTGCAGAGTGAGCATCTTGAATTATGGTATATCTAGGAAGATGTTTAGTATGGAAAGGTCCAGGATTGGTCTCCACAAATTTTCCTTCCTGGGAACCAGGAAAAGTCTGGAATAAAAACCTTGCCCTATTTCTAAACTTGGCACCAATTCTATGGCCCTCATAGCCAGGAGAGACTGAACCTGCCATTGTGCCTCTGCCCACTGATGATTTGGCAGGTCTGGCCAACCGTTCGGTTTTGGCAAAGTGTGGAAATGAAATCTGTAACCTCTTGAGACTATGTCCAGAACCTATTTGTCCCGGGTTATGTGGTTCCAATTTTGATAAAAAAGAGAAGTCCTTCCCCCCAAAGGAGCTTCCAGGAGAGGAGCCCCTGGAACCAGAAAGGGAGAGTCATAAAGACTGTTTTCGGTAGGGTTGAGACTTATCTTCACCTTCCTTGGGAGAGGGGGCACTCCACTGCCTATTCCTAAAATGAGACTGTTACTGTCCCCTACCTATGGAATGCCTGAATCTGCCTCTCTGAGACCTGTCCGAGCCCGGAAAGGATGAAGGTTTAGTTGGCCAGTGTCTGCTAAATCTAGGAGGTTGCACCTGTAGAAAATCCTTAACCGTCTGCATAGATTTGGCTTTGTCTTCCATTTTCTTCAATACCTCTTCAGCTTTGGACCCAAACAGAACATTGCGCTGCAAAGGGGCATCCAAAAGTTTGGCTTTAATCTGATCCAGCAAGCTTTGATTCCTTAACCAAGCATGTTTTCTAATAACAGAGCCAGTTGTTGCAGCCCTACAAGAAGCTTCCAAAGAATCAAAAGCACAATGCAGGGTATGTTTACCCACTTGTTCAATAGCATGCAATAAATCCTGTAACTCCTGATTATCCGCACCAAGAGACACAGCTGACATCTTTTGTTGAAATACAGACAAAAGGTATTGCTGATACTTCAGCATATGAAATTGACAGTTCAAAGCCCTAATAGACAATGTAGCAGAAGTATAAACCTTTTTGCCCCATCACTCCAAAGCCCTAGACTCTCGGTCAAAGGGAACAGGATTTTTAGCAGAGGCCGCTTTAACACCTTTAGGACCCTGAGAAATTGTTTCTGGATCAGGTGAAAGATTTTTAAAAAGAAATTTATGAGAATCTGGAACCCTATAATACCTATCCGGTTTGGCCAGAGTAGGGGGAAAAGAATCAGGAGAGAGAAGCTTCCGAAAAAACATCATCAACAATGTCCAATACAGGGGGAATAGCCAGAGGCTTATGCTGTGGGAGAAGAAGAAAATCCCTAAGCCTTTTCTTGGATTCAGAGAATTCCTGCCCTTCCCAGTGAAAATGCACCCTTATATCATGCAAAGTTTCACCAAAAGAATAATCCTCAGGAGGAGAGGCGGAAGGAAAGTAATCTTCAGCATCAGAATCCTCATAAGGAGGAAAAGAATAATCCTGCTCAAGGGAAGAAGCAGAAGAAACAGAAATTTGGTCTGAAGAATCATAATCGGATTGTAATCTAGGCTTCTTGTCAGGAGGGGGATGAGAACCCCTGATCATAGTTAAGAGATCTTCAGCCATCCTAAGCATCTGCCTTTGAGGCCTAGGACCCTGATCAAAAGGTGCCTGTGCTAGCCACTTCACTTTAGCTGGAGCCTTAGACTTTGATTTAGCATATAAACCCAAATCCACATTTACAGGAAGCTGTGAAGGCCTGAGAACTCCCTCAGAAGCCGGTACCTGCCTACCGGCTCCAGACCCAACTGAGGGAGCAGTATCCGAAGGTCCAGTCCCTGGCAATTCCGAATACCCCACCAGCTCCACACTGGAGTTGGTACAGGCAATTGGTTCAAAAAAGGCAGATGACAGGGGCTGCAAAGGCACCTCACTGATGACCGATGAACCAGCAACTGGCAATAACTGAGTAACATCCTTTGCTGTGAACCTCGGAGGCCTGTCTGCATCCCTGCGCCTCTTACACACCCCAGAAGCCGGAAAAGAATCTGAAGACATGTTATAATTAAACCTTTTTCCAAAATAGTAAAAGGCAAAGTTATATCTATGCCTAATAGTACGCTGATTAAATCTAGCACAAAACTCACAATTAGCAACGTCGTGGTCAGGACCCAGGCAGGGAATACAGTAAGAGTGAAAATCCCTATGAGGTATTTGCTTCCCACAAGATATACAATTATTAACTTTTTCTGACATCTGACTGGAGCAAGAAAAAGACCTTCATAATGAGGTACTTATCTGTAAAAAATGAAAATCCTGGGATTAGATCCAAAAACAAACAGGAACAGGTCGACTGGCATCAGTGAACTGCAAAGGGCACCGCGCGGCAAGAAAGACTGGGAAATGGCATCAGCTGAGGTCTTTATACCTTCCGGCGCATTGACATCAGGATAAATGCGACCTCAGCTGGCGTCCAATCCAGACCTTGGGATTCTGGCCAAACGGGGGCTGCTGCTGGCAGGAAGAACCCTACAGTGATGACTGCAACAGTGAACCATGAAGGACATCAATCTGGAGACAGAATTCAATCTAAGACAAAATGTAAATAATGGAAGTGGTTTCTAGAGACAAATAATCATTATCATGTGTGCATGTATGTGCCAGCAAGTATTAATAACATTAATATGCATGTCTTTTTAAGAAGTTCCTAGTCTATTATACTTAACTTCCCTTCGATCATACAGCTCAAGGTAAAATGAGTTGTGATAACCCATTAGAAATGTTTACAGTTAATAAATTCTAAGTTACTGTTTACCGTTACAGTGGTTTGAATTGCTTTGGGAAAGAACATGTCACTTAGCTGTTACAGTGACTTCCTCTTTTCTATCGACTTGAAGGATTATATGGTGGTTTGCACAGTGACTTCAGAAACTGCTTATCAATAACATCAAATGGGATCCCACTGTAAGTTAAAGGACTGGAAATGTCATCTTCAGAACTCTGAAAATTTAAATGCAATTAGGGGAACATATATATATATATATATATATATATATATATATATATATATATATATATATATATATATATATATATATATATATATATATATATATATATATATATATATACGTATATATATATATATATATATATATATATATGTGTGTGTATATATCAAGTCCCATACTTCTGCATCTCAGTGGGTTCTCTATTTTCTGAGGAACAGGAATCTTGGAGTTACTAAGTATAAGTAGCAGGAGTGTGAGAGGGTAAAGACGTCTTACACTGAGGGCGAAGACTGCAGCTTGTTTCCTGCAAAAAAAAAAATGCTGTTAATGTGAGATGGCAACTGTTGGAATCACTGTTGTTTTTCAGGAATTGCACTTTCTTTTTCATAGTTTTGTTACTCACACTGTTGTGTCCTGAAATTCCAGTGTGTACCCTACATCAGCAATCACCTCTGCCTCTCATGGTATTTACTTCACTTAGATGGCTACTTCCATCTCCAGGTTTTCCAAGCATCCAAAACAAGGTTTTGCATTATAATCAGCTGCAATTCAAAGAGCTGTACAGCTAATGAGATTATTGTCAGCCTTGGATCCACAACACTACAGAATCATTGCAGTCTAGGCTAGGTTATACAAGCCGAGACAAACCCTTTCTGAAACACTACCAGAATATTGTAAAATTATTGGACCTTTATGATTTTTGGTATGGAAACAAGTGGAAATGATCAACCTGAAATGTACTGAAATGTTTCTGAATACCTAATCACATCTAGGTAATTTTATAAGCCCCTTTTTCTGACACTCTCCCTAGCTCCCCTCTCTCTTCTTCATTATCTCCTCCTTCCTCCCTGATTAAACCCTTTATTTTCCTTCAAGTGCTCTCATCCCACTGCCCACCTGTATGCTTACTCTCACCTTTAAATCTTTTGCCTTTTTCTCAAGGTGTTCTCCTGGACTCAATCCCAAAATGGACATTAGTTTATCTGTTCTTTTTCTATCCTCTTCTGGACACCTCTCCTTTAATTTATTTGCTTCTTCTTCATTTCTCCCATGCTTCCCTGCTCTTGCATTCAAACTCTATCTATAATTTCCTTTTTCTTTCCTACTTTACTAACATTACAGTTGCATTAATATATCATTTTCTTATGTATAGTGCCCAATGCACCTCATTTTTGTTTGGAGATTGTTAAAGTATTATGCTATTAGAACAGAGAGTGTTTTTGTGTGTAATGTATTAGTTTAGAGCTTTTCTGCTGTGTTTTTGTGTGTAATGTATTATCATGGAGCTTTTCACCCCGGGCCTCCACTGAAAACGGGCTTTCGGGCCCAGTGGACTTCCCCGGTTATCAAACTGGAAATAAATAAATAAATAAATAAATAAATAAATAAATAAATAAATAAATAAATAAATAAGGAAAAAAATAATTCAGGGGTAAGGTTAGCCACATTGAAGGGAGTAGGTTTCCTTTAATGGTGAGAAAGAAGAAAAAGCTATATGCGTATACACTTTGGTCTATGGATTATTCCTTGAACCAAAACCTTGAATTGTAATGGGCAGGTAACAACTCGTAAAGAAGTTACTATCAAACTTCATTCAAATCCAGCACAACATGCAGTGAGGTGCTTGAATTGCACTGACATGCTACACAGCAAGTGCAAACACGGTCATGATTTATATATGACAATATAAGCATCATTTTATAAAGAAGAAAACATTCTCTAGATGAGGAAGAACTGTGGTCATTATCTGCTTGTCTTTTAGTCATGGTCTGGAGCAGGCAGAACAAATGAAATACAATGTGACCAGTACCTTAAGTCCTGCAGGAGAGCACACCATGACCCGTCGACTGTCAAACCGTTACTAATAAATAAATGTGAAGTAAACAGCGTGATAAATTACACAGATCAGTAATGCAGTCCTATATGCAGTCATCATTCTGTCTGGAAAGTAGTCACAGAGATCTAACTTACAGATAACAGTATGTGAGAGAAGTATTCCTTAAAAAGAGTCAGTCTGGGAATTACAAAATCTGATCTATAAGGAAACAAATCTGAGAGGGTGTGAGGGTGCCTATTGGAAGATCAAGGCTGTATAGTGTGAGTCCTGAAAGTGTGAACAACTGAGAGTCCCTGAGAAACAAAAGCTAACTGTGAATGTCACTTGATTCACATTAAAGACTTTTTTTGCAAGGAGCACGTTCCCCCTGTATCCTCAGAATAGTAAGCTGTAATCTATGCCACCACTACTTATATATCCTATCTTTAACTGTATTTTGGAGAAAAGTGAATTCTCTGGACTACAGCAGTTTCTAACTTAAAATATATTTTTTTCCTAACTGCATTTAAATTTTCACATTTCAAAAGATCACAGTTCCTGTTCTTAAATAGACAATGGGCCCCCGATGGAGACCAGAAAGTGTTTCACGTATCTACCAGCTGAAGTCTCTATATTTCTGAATATTAATTTCAATGTGGTGGCCATTGTCATCTTCAGATTATCTGAGTGTCAAGGCTGAGCCATTGCAATGTGGATGGCTGTAACTCAGAGGGCTGTATGGTTTAGGAGATGATCACAGACCTTCTGCCATAGATCCTGTTTCACTGTTGGTCCACATCCACAATTTTGCATCCTGTTATCCTGTTGTCCTGAGACTGCGTCTTGTTGAGGGTAGTGAAGGACCATAAAACAAAAGGGAAACTTTTTTCCAGATAGTTGTTAGATAACTCTTTGCTTGAAGAACAGAGCTGTACTTCACTACTGCATAAACAAATTGGTAAATTCTGTCATTTTTGCCCAGTGAAATTTTCCTTTTATCAATTTAACTGCAAATTAAGTGCAGCATCAAACCTATAAGCAGCTGCCATTTGCCTTACAGTTCTTTAAAGTGACAGCCTTTATCCACCAATGAATGAGCAGAGTTGATAACTCCCATAACCTGTAAGAATGTGGTAGGTAGCCTGATTTTTTAAAACTACTACTTTGTGTTCTTAACAAAGCTGTTCTTTTTCATATCACTTATGATGAATAACATGGAACTTGGCTAAGGTCTGCTTTTACATCTTAACGTAAACACCTATTAAAGTAGATTAGTTAAAATAAAACACTGACCCTACTTTCTAGACCATCAAAAACTAATAACTCTCCACACTGTCGCTGTAACTAAATAGATGAAATATGTCATACATAATGTGTAGGCTGTACTTTACTATAGAGTACCAAACTCTAAGTTAGGTTGCTTCTACATGTTTGAAACATGTTCAAGCCTACATAAGAAATAAGCAACACCTGAAGGAACTTAGTGGATCATTATGCTTTACATTAATTGCATCAAAATGAAGCTTTCATTGATGTGGGATTGTATTGAAATGAAGTTGTCACTGATATGGCAATCATCATGCTGTTTCATTGATTCCTGTTTCACTAGATGTCAATATGTGTGAGTGCAACTTGGGTGGATTTAAGTTTGTGTAAGGATGAGTACCACACTGACCAATATTTGTGAATGCCATTGTGAGACTGGGGGATGACAGTGTATGTTGTGTGCATGAGAGAGAGAGAGAGAGAGAGACAGAGAGAGACAGAGAGAGAGAGAGAGAGAGAGAGAGAGGCAGGGGGCTTGTGCCCCCAAGAAAACATTTATTGTCTTACTTTTAATGAGAAGTCACTGGAACATGCCTTCAACAAGTAGAGTCTGATGATGCGAATTCCAATTTCTTTTGTGGAACTGACATAAACTGATATAAACATATTTTTTTATTTTATAGTCTATGCTCCACTATTTTCTTTATGACACTTTAAGTAGTCAGGACTAATTTTTATTTTGTAATAACTCAAAATGCACTTGTGGGAACATATACACTGACATGATTTTGTTTTTTAGTTGGAGTTTGTATACTCCATAATGGATTTATCTTTTCATACTGTGTTAAGCCAGCTCTTTGTTTGTGTTTACTTACAAAGGCAGCATTAAGAATTACTGCTAACTCTCTAGACAGTGTCTGAAATTTTATTCCAGTCACACTTTCATTTTCTGCTCTTTGTCATATCTTCTTCTTCAAGATAACATTTAAATTAGAGTTTTAAAAATATAGAAATCAGCTCACTGAGTCAGTTTATTTTTGTCACTTGTATCAAATTAATTCATAATGGCACTAAAAACTAACAGCTGTGAATTTACACAGGCTTAATGGTTTTCACCAGGACAGGCACACAATAAATCTGTAAATGGCAGTATACAATACAAGAACTGTAAATGTCTATAAAACTTAGTTGGCTTATGAACTCAGTTGATAAAAAACAGTACCTACAAATACTTTGTTATATGTTCTTTCTTTGCCCCAAAACTTCAGATATAATGAGTTCAAGGAAATGATAGAGTGCTAGGAAATTTCATTTAAATCTAATTTAGTGTACATTAAAGAAGCTGAATAGGATAGACATGCCACCGAAGGGGGAGAAACAGCTGGCATGCTTTACTGGCATGGCAGTGTAGGTATTTTGTAGGAATCCAAATACACTCTTGGAAAAGGAAACATTTTGTTTATGGTAGAGTTATTGTGTAAGTCCCCCTCCCAGGAGTACCTTGCTGCTGAATACATATGTCAGTGCTATGAGGCAGGTGATGAAATGCATTTCTGCATTTGCCACTTGGAACTATTTCTTTTTAGGCTATCCAAAACTTAAAGGTTTTTGATTTTCTTAATTTTTGTATAATAATTTATTTGAATTTGTAATAGTGTAGTAGGACAGGCTGAACTTCACTGTCTGCTTTGGAATTTTGTCTTCTAAAAGATTTTCTAAAATGTTGTTGCTGGCCAGCACAAGGACTTCTTTAGGTTAGATTTCATTCATATTTTCCAGGAGTAGTGTTTTGGTTAAGTGACTTGCTCAGAGTTACAAGGTATGCAAGCTGAGACAGAAACGTTTACCTGGGACAAAACATAGCTCATTAGCATACTAAGCCTTAATTGTCTGAGTTGTGCTGTCAGTATAGTTCTTGAATTCATAACCAAAATGGGAGTAGTGTTTGTTACAGTGTAAATAACTTCCTTTACAATGTCCAGAATGTTATTGTTAAGTTGGTCATAATAGATTTGCTAGATTCATAGTTTATTACTATCAATAGACGGGTCTATATTAGATGATCAAACTTTTAAAAGTTCGAACGTCATATGCTCGACACCATATGATCGTACTTTTAAAAGTTGGAAAAAAAAAATAAACTACATAAAAAAACCTACCTGAAACACCCCCCACTTTTAAATATGCCAACTCCGAGATTGCACTACAGTGCAGAAAAGGGAAATCTTCCAATTCTGCACTATACGGAGATCTCCGTTGAAACATTCAAACTTTTAAATGTTTGATCATATGATATAGACCCCAACAGACTATGATCTGTTTGTTGAGGATCTCCAAGACATTATCTTAGTTGATCTATTTGGCTACTGTTCATAGACAAATACCAAGAAATATATATTTTTATGTATGAGTACAGCATTGTGTTGCCTCTCAGTGAGGCTTTATGTCAGAGCCTCGGGCTTTTGTACTACTGTTGTCACTGTCCATACTTTTTACAAACCATCTAATGTAGGAAGTGAACAGTCTTGTAATATTTCTGCATACAGATGATCTGATGCTGCTGCATAGATCTATCTCAAGTACTATCTCTCGATCAGGTATCTAATAAGTGCTACCATCAGCTTCCTTGTTAATCCAGCCCTGGCTGTCAGTAGTTTGCATTCCCAAACTTATGTCTAACATACCTGACACCAATGTCATATACTTCATGGTGTCTAGCAAATTCAGAAATGCTAATTTTACATCAGCAGTTTATAAACATAATAGCTTTAAGTTAGAAATGCTTATGTAATATGTATTTACTTTTGTAGTGGGTCTCTGTGTGATTGCATTATGACATTCCAGAATCAGTTGCACCAGATTTTGATCAAAATGCCTCTGCAACTTTAAATTTGTCATAATGTAGATCAGTTATTGAACTCTAAGCCCAGTCTGAAATGAGGATGTTCGCCACTAAATATTGTGCTTTATCAAGCTGCTATTGCTTAAGTTCTGTGACTAGTCAGGGAGGCCTACAATTTTTCCCTAAACATAACTGCTTCCTTAGAATTCCATGCTTCCTGTGGTGCATCACTGTATTTTCAGGAATATCCTAGGATGATTGCCAAAAAGGGAAATTTGTGGACTGAGGTTACTACTTCTAACAGTACTTCTAACATCAGTACAAGTCATGCAAAGTTTCTACCCTCCCTGGGACAAAAACTGCATGACAAAGAAACTCAAATAATCATAAAGACTTAAAGGTCCCCCTGGCATTTTTTTCAACTTGTGGCACCATCAGCAAAATCCAGTTTGAGATATATATCCTTCCCTTGTCTGGTATCACACTTAGAGATATTGTCCCATTGTCAGTGTTGCTCGGAAACAGTGTCTCTTTCTTTATGGAAGAGTATCTCATTGTCTGGTCATCATAAATATGTAAACATGTGCTATGTAGTTGTAGGAACTCAGTAGTCTGCAAACTATTCAGCATTTTAGCCAAGACTTTTCCACTGGAGAGGTTTGATTTAATTGTTCTAAGAAATTATATGATATTTATTGGCTAGATGCTGTATATGTTTATCTTAAATACCAGTATGGCTAGTTTAAATTAACTATAGCACTGGCTGAAGTTAATTGTTTCTATTTCCTTTACCAGCATATTTCAATCATTGCGGTGAGCTGACTGTTATTTACTCGATGTGATGCCTTTGGACATCTCCAGTATAAGCATGGTTAACATACAGTTTGTGTGTAACAACTAGAGTATTGTATCACTTTTTGTCTAGTACATAGATGAAAATAGTTACTTATATATCACTTTGGTCTAAGCCATAGATAAAAGAGTCCTTTGGATCAATCCACTTAACCTGCTTAATCTATCAAAAATCAGTCAGTCAATAAACCAATTAACCATTCAATTAGAATAAAATACAAGAGTGGCAATTTTGCTAAGAAAGAAAAGACTTAGTATCAGCAAACATGTCAAAATATTTTATCAGTGCATCATAGGGTAAAAAATTTGATACAAGAATTGAAGTGTACTTACTAGATGATGTGTCTGTAAAAAAAGAAAACACAGTATGGTCACTAATTTGCTTTAAACAGAAACATCTTATTAATAATCAACATAGTATATAATAGGTAGCAATGTAACATACAGATGCTAGTGTATACCTACCTCTGTTCACCTTTTGTAATTATTTTCATCTGTAACCAGTTTTACCCAGTGTTGTCCTCTTAGTGTATTATATAGAGAGTTGTGATTGGGTCACTAATGTTAGATATTATGAATATAAGGCTGAAATAAATTCTGTTGTAAATATGCTGAAAGAAAAGGTTTGCTTGAATATATGTATAGAGTTTAAAATGTGCATTCATACTATATGTGTAACAGACAGGCTTTTCTTCACAGCATCAAAAAGAAAATGCCTAACAAAGCAATATTGGAAAACAAGAATTACACGATTTTCTCATGTTTGCAGAACAAATATCTATTAACAGACATCCTTTTCTATAAATTCAGAAATACGTGATGTTTTGCCAGTAGGAACAGCTTATACAGATGTTTCCTTTCAGATTTCTGTTAATGGCATCCTCACATCAGCAAAAGTGCTTACACGTAAATCACAAAAGGACAATAGAAAAGTCTAAAAACAGACATTATGTGACTTCCCACAGAAAGCCAGAAAAACATACCAAGAGGAAATAACATCTATGTGTGTGACTAGCTCTCTATATAACTATTGTAGTAGTTCAGTTATGTGAGAGAAGGACAGAGAGAGGTATTTTGTAGACGTCATCATTTATATCTGTAATGAAGGAAAACTTTGTAAATATATGCTACAAATCTGACAGACTATGTGTGTTTTATTATAAAATAAGTTATCTGTAACTGTGCTTATAGCTGCAAAATATGTTTCTTTATCAGTGTGCAATTTGAAAGGCTTGGTGCTTTAAACAGACTACAGATGGAATTATGCAAAGCTCTGTGTCGCTAATTCAGCAGTAAACAGCAGAGCAAGACTGTGTGTCTTAAGAAGATTTTGGATCCAGCAGGCATAGGAGCAGAGCACGCGAATTAAAATAAATTTTTCAATGGTGACCCTTTGACAACATTCCTAACCTGTATCCGAAAACAGTGAGAGTGAATGGGTAATGCTTTGTATAAGGTCACTCCTGTAAAAGCACAGTAACTAAAGTTTATGTGAAGTAATTCAGATTTCTACAGTTTTCTACAGTTTGCAGCAATAATACAGTTCATTAGACGTCTAAATCCAGTGAAACTGCATTGCAGAAAGGTGAACAGTTCCATAAATTCTCCAGAAAAGGTACAAGACAAAGTTGTAAGACTGAAACTAATAGTTTTGCTGTACCAACTTCACAAGTGACTACAGAAACTTGTCAGCCATCTACAGTAAAGCAGCTTGGCCATCTGCCTCTCTGTTCACTGGTAAGAAAATTATTCTGTATTACATACAGTATGAATGCCATAGAGGTAATAATAATAACAGAATAAATGTATATACTGCATATTAGCAAATGTAAAACCTTATTAGGGAAAGTTAATAGTAAGGCATTATGCAAATGGATTGCAAGTTGATAGTAAGGCATTATGCA
Source organism: Protopterus annectens (assembly GCF_019279795.1). NCBI lineage: Eukaryota > Metazoa > Chordata > Ceratodontiformes > Protopteridae > Protopterus > Protopterus annectens. Next base: position 1,202,693,932 of record NC_056727.1, read on the forward strand.
AATGGATTACAATATTTGACTGTTATCTGAAACAAAATCATGTGTGGCATAAAAAAATGTTTATTGTGTGTACAATGTCATAAAAATACAGTGCATGCCACTAATATGCTGACATTATATTCAAATGTTAGACAGTTATGTTCTGTCACCAAATGTAAAAGGTTTATTTCAGAGATGCAACAACAGTCAAACCAGTTACTGATAGAACCTCTAGTACATTTTGTTACAAAAGAATGTAGTAAACTTCTAAAAGACAGACACAATGAGCTCAGGAAGCTTAGAAAAGTTATACACACATCTTTTCAAAAGTGCATAGGAGTTTTAGATTCAGCAGAACATGTTGCTAAAAATATCAGAAAGACCATGCAACATCACAGGAAACTGTTCAACAGCAGTTGCAGGATTAAGGAAATAAATTAGCTGGACTGACAGAGACTGGGAACTTCCTGCATACACAGCTAATCTGTGCAAAAGAAATATATTTTATAATATGTTTGTGTTTTGAAACTGGTTATGCATACATGCTAAGATCTGATGTCTGGACAAATCATTCTCAAATGTTTAAAACGTTCATTCAGTTAAAGCAAGACCTTTATCAGTACTACAGTAAAGTAGAGCATATGACTGCCATTCTTAGCATAGTCAAAAGGTACACAACAGTTTTAGTGTATAAAAATTTAATAAAAATAGTTACACTAAACAGTTCTAGTGCATAAAATTAAATGAAAATAGTTAATAATAAGAGTAAAGATTTAAAGTCACAAGACTGACATGCTTGTATAAAGATATACAGATACAAGACAGACACGCATGTATGTTCTTTTCATCTAGAGTACATTTGTTTACAATACACAAAAGCAAAAGGCAGACAACAGCAAATCTAAATAATGTAAATATAAACACATGTTAGTTAAGCTAATATCTATTTGTTTTTTACAGTTTTTTTATAATTGTATAGTAACACCAAACAGTTAAAGTTCTGAATTTTAAAAATAAAATCACAGATGGTATTAGTCAAACAGTTTTTGTAAATTTAATGGCAGGGCAGTTAAATAGATAAATAAATAAAAAAATACTGAAATCCATGTAAGCTAATTGTAATGTAGTATAAATGCATAGATATGCAAATCACAATCAAATTAAAGGAAAAATGCCAACATAATTAACTATAGTTTATAGAGTATAACATGTGAGCTCAGACCTTCCTAGACTAGATGAATAGTTACAGGAAATGTTGGAAAGATAAGATAAACAAAACTGATTGCCAGACAAGTAGTTTGAGTTTTTCTAAAGCATCATTGTTATTAAAACATAATTGTTAAAATGTTTACATGCAACACTATTTGGTAATTGTAATAAAATGTCACAATTTTGCATAGATGTCACTGATAATCTGTTTGCAAATAAATGTTAAAAGAAAAAAAAAATCTCAGTTGCATCAAGTACAGCCAGCAAATGGGCTATAGTATACATACAGTTCAAATCAATTATGCAGAAGGGTATAAATACCTACTAGAGGTAGTAAACAGCAAAAGCTTTATAAAAATGATCAAATCAGGCAAAAGTCCATAGTTTGTTAGTAACCTAATAACCAAAGTGTTGGGCTGACATACATTTTATTCTCACAGCATAAAGGAGATAAACAGTGCTGCAGTACTACTGGGGGAGATGTACTTTCTCAGTTTTACACTGACTGTATAAGCAGTACTGCACAAGGGTCTAAAATAAAGCTACAGGAAGAAATATTTCATTCCTTCTTGACAATACTCTTTTAGGGGGAGGGAAAAACAGGCATTAGTATATTAGAAATAATGGTAAACCGGATTAAACCTGACAGGATAAGATATTTTACAAGTTGTTAATAGCTATCATAATGGTTATTATTGTATTGTTTAATATTAAATTGTATTTACAACATGTTAAATTGCAAAGCTATTCACAAGATGACTTAAAATTGCTTTATTACAGCTTTACAAGAGAGAATAAAGATATGCAAAATGCATAAATGTTTCTAATAGCAAGAATGGTCACTATTTTTAATATGCTTTTAGCAAAACAATGTTGATATAAAAAAGCATGAATGTTTTTAATTGCTGAGTTTAAAACAACAGGACGTATGCCACTGGTGGCAATTCCACTAAATACTTCTAAAGAGACATAAAAATTTTCCAAGATTTTGCTTAATATTAATGTTATTAAATTTGTAAGATTAGAATAATGTACTTTATAGTCTCTGTATGTACAAATACAGAAGAATTCAGTACAAATTAAATTAATGTCTAGTAATGAATATGTGTGAGAAACCATGTTTTTAAAAAAATGGGTCCATGGTACCTAGCAGATTGAAATGCATGAATAGCAAACAGTCTGTGTAAATACATACAGTACAGGATACATTGTAATAAGTTCAAAAGTAATTTGTCAAGTTGTAATATCACTGGTTTTACCCCCAGTTAAAGGAAAATTATATTAAAATATTGTATTCATAGAGCTAATGGACTAATATGTACATAGCATTCTTTAAGCCCAGTTCAGTACTTTACCAAGATGTTAATGAGCAGTTCAGAAACATGAACACAATGTTATGGTTAAAATGACATTGAATCTGTATATTTTCAGTAGTGTATAAATGCTTGCAGTAGCACATAGTTCTTGTCTCTTATAGTTAATTCAACAGTTGCAAAGAGTTAATGGAACAGTTCTAAGTCATAAATTAAATGCTGTAATTGCTAAAGAATAAATTAATCAAATTAAGAAATAAAATTAAAGCAGACACAGCTCATAACTGATAAAATATTTTCACAGAATGGTCTGCAAAAGAAAAAGTTGTTAAATACATTCATTTTTGGTAGTAATACTTAATATAATTGTATTAACTGTGTAAATTTGCATTTTGACTTGTATCAAAAAAAGACTAAAGGTTTTGTTTCTTAATGTTTAAAAACAGAGGGAATTGTTAGATATTATGAATATAAGGCTGAAATAAATTCTGTTGTAAATATCCTGAAAGAAAAAGCTTGCTTGAATATATGTATAGAGTTTAGAATGTGCATTCATACTATATGTATAACAGACAGGCTTCTCTTCACAGCATCAAAAAGAAAATGCCTAACAAAGCAATATTGGAAAACAAGCATTACATGATTTTCTCATGTTTGCAGAACAAATATCTATTAACAGACATCCTTTTTTATAAATTCAGCAATACATGATGTTTTGTCAGTAGGAACAGCTTATACAGATGTTTCCTTTCAGGTTTCTGTTAATGACATCCTCACATCAGCAAAAGTGCTTACACGTATATCACAAAAGGACAATAGAAAAGTCTAAAAACAGACATTATGTGACTTCCCACAGAAAGCCAGAAAAACATACCAAGAGGAAATAACATTGATGTGTGTGACTAGTTCTCTATATAACTATTGTAGTAGTTCAGTTATGTGAGAGAAGGACAGAAAGAGGTATTTTGTAGACGTCATCATTCATATCTGTAATAAAGGAAAACTTTGTAAATATACGCTACAAATCTGACAGACTACGTGTGGTTTATTATAAAATAAGTTATCTGTAACTGTGCTTATAGCTGCAAAATATGTTTATCAGTGTGCAATTTAAAAGGCTTGGTGCTTTAAGCAGACTACAGATGGAGTCATGCAAAGCTTTGTGTCTCTAATTCAGCAGTAAACAGCAGAGCAAGACTGTGTGTCTTAAGAAGATTTTGGATCCAGCAGGCATAGGAGCAGAGCACGCAAATTAAAATACAATTTTCAACTAATAATAACCATGTTATCATGTCACAAATGCCAAGAAATTCACCTCAAGAGCAAGAAGTGAATCTTGGCATCCATATCAAGAACACATGATAACTGGTTATGATCAGTGAGAACCTATCAGAACTCTTAGTAGTGCATGGAGTATTATCTACTCCGTGTACTGCCAGTTACAAAAAAAACAAAATGTGATATGTTTTACCACTACTTAATGAATGCTATCACATAGAGATCAATTAAGAAAAAAGTCAAGGACAGTTTTTAATTATTGCCCTAATTTAAATATGTTACTTTCACAGACTGACATCTGTAAACGTCAGTGGACCTAGGAGGAAAGATATTCAGGGATATAAAGAACATCCTTTTCCTTATACTCAACCATCACAGTGCTTAGTGGGGTGTAACATTTGTTACACACCTTTCAAAGCATTGTTATAGCTGGGTTTCATAATATAGTAGTGTGTAACATTTTTTTCTGGTTTTGGAGTGTAATCATGGCAATAAATGCACTATGTATTATTTTTGACTAAACCTAATGATCCTGCAGGACCACAATATAAATATTAATCGTACCTCAGAATTTATCCAACTTCAATCCAAAAAGAAACTCACAAGTGTTTTTTTTTTAATCTTATATCATTTCTTTCTATCCTTTAGTGATTGCTTATGTTTAAAGTGACTCATATTCAAAGTGGGGAAGTTTAGGCTAAAACCCAACCTTAATATCAACAAGAATGCAGACCGATTTTGCAAGGAATTACGGAGGGTATGGTTTCTTGCTAGCAGCTGAATGTTCTTGAATCAGATCATAAAACATCCTAACTTATAATATAGTTTTCATGTACCTGTGCACAGGAAATTCTTTTGGGCAACATAGATGAAGAGGTGCAAGAAAAAAAAATTAGCGCATGTAATAAATAATCATTCCCAATCATGTACATTACAACAATTGTACCTTAAACACAAGACTAAAAGAGATTACTTTCAATCCCAGGACTGCAATTTGACAGGAATGTGATGTTGGTGGGATTATGGAGATGTAATCTGATAATCTAACATTGATGGGAATATGATGATGGGATTCAGCAATGTAATCTGATAATCAGACAATGACGGGAATATGATGTTTTTTGGATTTCAGAGCTGTAATCTGATGATTATCTAACAATGACAGGAATATGATAGTGGAATTCTAGCACAGAAATCTGATCATCAGCCAACCACTGGAATATGATGTTGGTGGGATTCTGATCTGTAATCTGATGATCAGATGATGGAGGGAATATGACATTGGTGGGATTCTAGAGCTGTAATCTGATGATCAGATAATGGTGGGAATATAATGCATTGTAGTGTCAGAGGCACAAAAGGTAGCACTCACCTTTGGTGCAGAAGGCTGTGGGTTCTATTCTCACACCAAGTAGATGGATTGATGTGCAACATGGAGGGTGGTGGTCATCCCTCAGATGAGACATTAAACTGAGCCTTCATCTGCCTAAGTAGCTGGCAGCTTAGGTGGATGTAAAAAATGCCATGGCACCTATTGTAAAGAGTAGGGATTCTTTATTTAAAACCTTATTTACAATACTATTTACAATTTTACTTTTTTATAATTTGTACAGTGTACAATTTTTCATTCCTTTCCATTACTTTCATACAATCATAGGTTCATAGGTTCATAGGTTTATACTAGGCAATCTGCCCTAAGGCATTTATAAGCCTAGCCCAAATTTTTGTGGCTTACGCCACCCCTTATATGAAAAAATACTGTGCCCATTAGTTTGTTGTGCCTCTGTCCAGCAGTGGCACAGAGATGATTCCTGGGATAAACCTACGATCTCCCATCCACAGGTCAAGATTTCTCTTGAACAGAGCCAGCGAGGTGCTCTGCCTCACATGGATTGGGATTTTATTCCACAGCATAGGGAGTCTCTTTGTGATAAATCTATCCCTCCAGCACGTCCTATTTATATCCGTGCTAAGGTTTAAGTCGCTTGCTCTAGTGGTTTTGGTGGATTTGGATTTTTTGAGGTGGAGCATGTCCATTAATTCCGGGTTGGACATGGCCTTGTATGTCAGGCACATGTCACCTCTGAGCAGATGGTATGCAACTGAATAGAGCTGGAGTTTCTTCAATCTGGCAGCATATGACAGATTTTGGAGTCCCTTTATCCTTTTGGTGAGGAACTTTTGGTGTCTCTCCAATTGCTGCAGATGTCGGGTGAGATACATCCCGAATGGGGCATTGTACTCGATCATTGGTCTGATAAGTGACGAGTACAGGGAACAATGACCTCACTAGATCTGGCTGTGAATCCTTCATGATCAGGTGGGCAATGTAGAAGGTCTTTCTAACCACTTTAGCAATGTGAGTGTCAAAGAAAGGCCACTGTCAACCTGGGTCCCCAGGTCCCTGATAACCTCTTCTGTGCTTAGTGGATTGCCACCTATATGGTAGCTTGGGGTTACCTTGTTTTTCCCGAAGGGTATGACTATACATTTTTGGCGTTTAACTTCAGGCCATGGCTCTGGCACCAGCTATCTGTTTCCGTGAGTCCCTTCTGAAGGATATCCGTGTCCAATGCACTTTCCACTATGGTGCCCAGTTTGCAGTCGTCTGCAAACTTTGTCAGCCAAAGTCCTCCCATGTTGGCCTGTACTTCTGAGAAGTAGATGCCGAACAATAGGGGGCCAAGGACCGAGCCCTGTGGGACACCACTTGTGACCGGCTTGGAGTCTGACATAGCGCCAGCAACTCTAACCCTGTGGGTTCTGTCCTTAAGCCAGTTTGCAACCCATCTTGTGACATATGGGTTTACATTTAAGCTGGTAAGTTTTTCTACAATACCCGAGTGGGGTATTGTGTTGAAGGCCTTTGCAAGGTCAAAGTTGGCTGTATGGACTGCCTTTCCCTCATCAATGGCCTTGGTGACTGTTTCGAAGAAGTCGACCAAGTTCAAAAGGCATGATCTGCCCTTGACGAAGCCAAACTGGGTCGGGTCCAATGTCTGCAAGTCCCCTATATCTTTGTTTATGAGCTCCATTATGATCCTCTCCATAGCTTTGCAGACTAGACTTGTTAAGCTTATGGGGCGGTAATTACCAGGGTCCATAGAGGCACCGCCTTTGTGGAGTGGGACCACAGTTGCCGTACGCCACTCCTTGGGCACGTATCCTGTGGTAAGGCTGAGATTAAACAGTTGCCTTATGTGCGGGTTTAATTCCTCATTTAGGTCGTGTAGCACACAGCCGGGGACACCATCCGGTCCCATTGATGCTGTGTTTTAGCTTTAGAGAGAGCAGCTTTCACCTGTGCATTTGAGATGTCTGGGAGGCTACACTCTGCTGGGATAGTTATCTCTCCTTTAAGGGGGGAGAGGGGGTGAAGTTTGCACTGAACCTGTCTGCCAGTATGTTGGCAATGTCTGTGGGTTCAGTGATTTTTGTATCATTTTGGACTAATTCTGAGCATATCTGGGAGTTTCCACCCAGGTTCCTAACATAGCTGAAAAAGGCCTTATGATTGTCCTTTGAATCCATGGCAATTTTTCTCTCAAAATTGGCCTTACTTTTCATTATTGTATTAATCTTCTATTTTCATTATCCTTATTTGACCCCCCACTCCATTTTCCACACCCACCATCTAATTTTTCATAAAATGACTGCTGGTCTCTATTTCCCCATTAAAAATGATTTCATTTATCCTTTCATTCCAAATGGTACACACAACATAAAATAATCTTTTGTCTATTTTACTAACATATTCCTCATTTTTATGGCTGTAAAATCCACACTTTATTATATCCATATTTATTTAATTTACCTCCTTTAATTTTCAAATAACTTTTCTTCACATAATATCCCCCCAAATTTTGTGACCCTTATACATTGTAAGAAAACATGTTCTGTAGATTATTCTTTACCACAACATATATAAGATTTTTCACTGATTTTTATAAAACATATTTCCTTTTACTGGTAATTTATTAATCACTAATCTCCATAAAAAATCCTGACATTCTACTTGCTTATTACACCATGCTTTTTGTACTTTTATAACTTTAACTTTTTCATCTGCTAGCTCAGACCAAGGATTAACATAATAATATTGTATCACAATATTTTATATCACACTTCTCATCTTCTAGTTCATCAATTTTTATTTTCCATAAAATAATTTTTTCATGTATATCTTCATTTATACATTCTTTTCCTTTTTTGCATTTTTAACATATCCCAATTGCACTCATATTTGTACTTTATTAAATGTACTATTAACTTTTCATTTTTATCATTTATCCCAAACAAAATTTTATGCAAATTTAAAGAAGCAGCATAAACAATTAGGTTTATTAACCATAAATCTCCATCTTGCTTATCCATATATAAGCCTCATGTCTTCAGTGGATTCAGTCTTGAACCTCATATAAAAGAAAGACATTACTTGTGGCATTTCTTTTTCATAGATTATTGGTAACATATAGACACCAGCTAAATATGTAATCTTTCCCAGTATAACTGAATTAATCAAATAAGCCTTTTTATTAAATGCTGTCTTGTATGTTTTCCAAAAAAAAAAAATAAAAAACAAGCTCCTTTATTTCATCTATTATCATTTTCCATTGCTCTTCACTTACATATTTATTCCCAAATCTTATTCCTAACACAGAGATTTCTTTCATCAAAAAAGTACTCCTCCTATATTTACTGTATCACCCAGCCTTTACTTTTTTCTTTATTTAAAGTAATGCCTATTACGTTTAAACATTGATGCACATAACATATGACTTCTTTCATCCAGACTTTTTTCTTGTAATCAATATAATATTATCTTCATAAATAAACATAACTGGAATTTGTACCCCTTCATTAGTGGTATAAGTAGCGCCTTTCATATACAAATTTATATCTCTGTCTAATACATTCATAACTGATAAAAATAATATACTATTCATGGGGCATCCCTGACTGTTGCCATTCTTTATATCTGTTTCTTTGCTTAACCATCGATTCGCTAAAATTCTTACTTTATTTTTATTCTGTATAGAGACACATGCATTAAGTTTCTCACTAATGTTACAGTCTTCCATAACTGTCCACAGAAATTTATGCTGTACTGTATTAAATGTTTTATTTAAATCTGCTATCATAATATGGTTTCATCCATCCAGTTTATAATATCGTCCATAATTTCTCTTACTATTGATAATTGCTGACATTCATTTCCCTTTAAACTATGTATGCTATCTTCCATAATACATTTCATTTTACTTTCCAGTCTCTTCTGAATTAGCTCCATAAAAATCTTATAATCTGCATTGTTCAATACTAGCGATCTCCAGTTTTCAGTTTTATCTTTCTTTTCCAATATAAATGTAAGTATACCATTGCATAAAGCTTTATACGTAAAACCTTCATTAAGAAGTGTATTTTCTGCTAATCCATAAAATTCTTATAAAAATTGGAATCCTATTCTATCTGGTCCTGAAACCAACTATAAAATAACCTTTCCAAGCAACTTATCTAGTTCATATAAGGAAATATCATTTTATTCTTTATTTACTTGTGTTAAATTTTTAACATGCTATCTTTTTTGTAATTTATATTTTGAAACATTTTCTTTATGTGATTTATTACAGTATCCATAATTTTCCATCAATCTTCTTACCTCATCTCTGTCATCTTTCATTTCCTCATTATACTACTATTCTCTTTAACAATACTACTCAAATAAACTGATACCTCTTCTCTTTTACCTACTAAGTAATATCTTTGCTTAAATAAAATTCTTTAATTTTCTATTGAGTCTTTTCATAAATTTTCAATTTTATTACATAATATTATTTTATTCCTTTCCAAATCCTTTAAAGCATCTATACAAATTGTTTTATAATTTGTTTTTTTTTCTACTTTTCTTACATCTGCTTGCCATTCTGAAAAACAATTATATATATATATATTTTTTAAAAGTTATCCATTACTTAGACCAGTTTTTGTAACACACTCTAGTGGAAAGGTAATCTTTCCATAATGGTATACTGATTTTCTTTCCATTTTCGTTTGATAATTTTTGTTTATGTTTATCCCTTTTTTCCTAATCTGATATACTCCTTATTTTCTGTATCTTTATCCATGTGGCTGAATGAATCTAAAAAGCCTGTTACAAGTGTCTCTCCCTTAGCTAAGCTAAGTTTAAACCTTGTTATACAATAAAATAATGTATTTCAGTCTTATATGCACTTCAGCTAGATGATCAATTATTTTTACCTTTCACTATTTTCCAGTTTATAGCTTCCTTGGCACTTATTTTAGAACCATATTTTCTATAATAGCTTCTGTTTCATTTATTTTGCTTCTCTAGTTCCTCTTTATCTTTTATTAGGACAGTTTCTGCTTTATGTATGTTGTTTTCACATTAGTTTTCATCCTTTTTTTCTCTAGATTAGAATCTATCCATAAATGCCCAATTTTGTTACACTTATAGTACTTCAATTCACACTTTTTTGCATCATGACCTGTTATCCCACAAATATAACATTTCCTCTTATCACAGTTTCTTAACAAATGATAATCTTTTCCATAGGATAAAAATCATGTTTTAGGTTCTCCCCAATATTTTACAACATGCATGTTACTTTCTACATTTATCATACTAGGGATATGAACATTTCTTTCTTTCTTCATTTTCAGTATGATGTGACAGTCCTATCCACCAAGCCATAATCCTCTGTTATCATGCACTTTGCTAATGTCCATAACTTCTTTAAAAAGTTTGCTTAAATGTCTCTTTAAAGCTTCTTTTTCAAATTCAGTTCCAAATTGAACATGTATTTTCTTTTTGCTACTATGTGAAATGCTTTCACCATATAAGATTTTCATGGATTACAGTTCTTTTTCTTTTTATACCCCCTGAAAAATATCTAGAACAGAACCAGTCTCAAAACTAATATTACAAAATGTCTCTTTATGAAATAAAAGCTCTTACCTCACTCCTAATGGGATCATTAAATTATCCCAAATGTCATACCTGTCCATTTCTTTTTCTTCTATGTTCTGAATTCTTACCATGAATTGCCTTTGATTGTTGGCATTTCCTTTCTTCTAGATAACACCTGACCAGTCAGCAACTCGCATCCACAAAGGCTCGGAAAACCAGAGATCTGTAGTCTTCTATTTATTAAATACAATGTACACCAAAATGTAAAAACAGCAGCAACAACGGATGGTTAAGTGCTTTCGTCTGTAACATGTCAGACTTCCTCAGAACCATATTTACTAGCACATCTCCTTATTTAAATAAATTTTGGCGCCAATATTCTCGTGACACCATATTGCTTCTTAAAGGAAAACACTATGTAAATATTGTCCTCGGTGTGTCAGTCAAGTGCTTATTCATTTAAGTATCAAAACATCGCTGATGCTCTGAAAAATCTAAAAAGTTCTTTGACATCAATTAAAAGTACAATCCACTCAGTAGAAACAGTACAGTACACAAAATATGCGAAAACAACACCATATGTAAAATAATAATATAAGCAGTGCATGTTATGAAATAAATATCCAATATGCAACTGTCTAAAACTACCCCCTTGTGTCTACTGCCATTAGACTGCCAATTTAAAAACAAAATTTAATTTGTTACTACTAATAGGTTGATACTTAGGTATTTCAAAACTTATAGTCACTCACTACACCTTATTTTAATAATGTGTTAGAACAATGTTTATTAGTAATTTATCAACTTTTGTTATAATTCCTTTCAAGTGGTCATGCAGTTTTTCAGTGTATGGTAGATCCATTTGGAGTATCAGTATGTAGTTATTAACCTGCATTTTTGTATTTTTTATTAACAACTTACTATTCCACAACTTAAATATATATTGAACATTTTCATGTTAGTAGTAACAAATTAAATTTTGTTTTTAAATTGGCAGTCTAATGGCAGTAGACACAAGGGGGTAGTTTTAGACAGTTGCATATTGGATATTTATTTCATAACATGCACTGCTTATATTATTATTTTACATATGGTGTTGTTTTCACATATTTTGTGTACTGTACTGTTTCTACTGAGTGGATTGTACTTTTAATTGATGTCAAAGAACTTTTTAGATTTTTCAGAGCATCAGCGATGTTTTGATACTTAAATGAATAAGCACTTGTCGACTGACACACCGAGGACAATATTTACATAGTGTTTTCCTTTAAGAAGCAATATGGTGTCACGAGAATATTGGCGCCAAAATTTATTTAAATAAGGAGATGTGCTAGTAAATATGGTTCTGAGGAAGTCTGACGTGTTACAGACGAAAGCGCTTAACCATCCGTTGTTGCTGCTGTTTTTACATTTTGGTGTACATTGTATTTAATAAATAGAAGACTACAGATCTCTGGTTTTCCGAGCCTTTGTGGATGCGAGTTGCTGACGATACCACTGGTCAGGTGTTATCTAGTTGGATTTTTCGTTTTCATTTCCTTTCTTCTGTTCATCTCTTATCTCTTTCCCTGAAGTTTCTTTAACAGTCCCAGAATACGATTCCTTTTTCTGGCAATCTTCTTTTACATTTCACCACATAGAACATCTTTTCCACTCTCTGGATCACTCTGCAACAACAATTCATCCAAAAAAGCATCCCTCAAAACCCTTGCAACTGGTGTGTTGTAATAAAACATCCATCATTTTTTTGAATGTTTGTGTCTGATGAAGAAAACAAATTATGCTGAAACAGCTCCACAGAATCCTGTAGATCCACAAACACCACACTGGCATTTGTCTCTGTGCTACCCACCATCTTGGATCTCTTTTAGTGCTGTTCTCCCAGCTGCCACTGCTCTAGTATCAGAACACTATTCTAAAGAGTATGGGTTCTTTATTAAAATCCATAGTATACATTATATATACATACACAAATCATTTACAATTATTTACAAATATTTACACTTTTTATCTTGCAGATCTCATTTGTAATTCATCTTCCAGTACATTAACATTATTCATTTACCTTCTTAAACCCCGCACTCTTTTTCCCCACAACCAAAATTGTATTTTGTTCAAAATTTCTGATAATATCCACTTTCCAGTATATTTTATTTTATTTATCCTTTAGTTCCAAATAATCCATATTTTTAAAAAAAAAAACAATTTTCTATCTAAATTATTGACATCACTTTGTTTTCTATCTGCATAACACCCATATTCGATCATCTTCATATTTATATCTTTGATACTTTTCAATCCTTTAATACCTTCCTTTTCACATATTTTGCCATAATTGCATTACTCTTTCACATTAAAAAAAACATGTCCAGTAGTCTTTACCTCACCACAGTAAATGCAACTTCTTTCTTCTATCTTTTTATATGGCATATTTGCCTTTACTGGAAGCATATTTATCATTGATCTCATCAGAAAATCTGTACATTCAAAATATCTTTCACATCTTCCCAACCTTGTTTTATAGCTTTTATCTTTCTCTCTCCCAAATGCCTCCATGGAAAGACATAATAATATTTATTCATTATATTTACATACCAGTCCCTATTTTTTATATTATCTATATTGGTTTTCCATAATAATTTCTCTTGATATATTTTTATTTCTGCACTTATATATTCTTTCCTTCTTTTTTAAAGTTTAAGTTTCTCCCAGCATTATTTAAACTTTTCTTTCATTATCCTTGTTATCAACGTATTGTCTTTTTTAACCATGTCAACACTTTATATGAATTCAATGGTGTTATTTGCACAGTAGGATTAAGTAACCCCAATACTTCTTCCTATTTTGCAACATAAAGTGTTCCTCTTTTAACCTGAATTAATCTTGATCCTCATATAAATGAAAACAACACAGAATGTATTTCATTCTCATATTCTACCGGTGCTATAAACACACTTGCTAAATATGTTATTTTGCCTAATATAATTGTGTTGATTAAATATGCTTTTTTCCCTGAATGTCAGCTTGTACATTATCCAAAACATACAAATGTTTCTTATTTTATGGATAATATTCTTCCTCTGTATTAATTTCTGAAGCTCATTACCAAATTCTATACCTAAAATCTTCTGTCTCTTCTCTATTAAACTGAATACCTGCTATTTTGCATGAGGATCCTAATCATTTAGTCTTTATTGAAACTTAAACCAATCACCTTTAACTCTTCACTAAGATCCCTAATAGACATTTTCATCCATTCTTCATTTTTTTGTAATTAACACAATATCATACACAAAAGAAAACATTAGTGGCACCTGAATTCCTTCTGCTATAAAGTATTCTGCTTCCCTCAAAGTTAAATTTATTTCATTAATGACTACATTCATTATTAATGCAAATAAGATGCTACTTGCTAGACATCCCTGCCTTATACCACTCTTTATTTCTATCTCATTACTTAACCAACCATTTATAACTAATCTAACTTTATTTCTACTATAAATGAAGCAAAAATATTATTTTTTTACTTAAGTTATATTCTTTTAATGTCTCCCATAGTGTTTCATGGTGTATCTTATCAAATGCTTTACTCACATCTCCTGTCAAAATTTTAAGTTCTGAATGTCTGTTTATCACATCATCTACCACTTCCCTTATTACCATCAAAAGTTCTTGACTCCCTTTTCTTTTTATCCCAAATATAGTCTCATTCAAGAACTTATTTACTTGACTTTCAATTATCTTCTGTATTATTTTCATATAAATTGTATAATATACATTATTTAACATTCTTGGTCTCCAATTGTTGCATCTATTTTCTCTCCTTTATTCCATATAATTTTCATCACTCCCATATATATTCTTTCATCTTCAATCCCTTTCTCTAACCATTCATTTAATACCTCTAAAAATATTTTTGCCAGTCTAGCATATCTTCGTACATTAAATATTCAATTCCATCCAATCCTATAGGTGATTCCAACTTCACTGCCTTCAAAACATGTTTTATTTCTTTCATTGTCATCATTTTTCTATCACCTCATTGTCTAATTCAGTTAATTTCTTTAATCACCATTTATGTCCTCTTGTGGTTTTACATTCCAAAACTGTTTCATAATATGTTCTTTTATTACATGCATTATTTCTCTCTGTCTATTAACCATATTTCTGTCCTTATTTCTTAATTGTTTTATTACTATTCTGTTTACTTTTATCAATTTGTTTAGGTAAGGTGCCACTTTCTCTTTATTTCCTTATAAAAATATATTTGCTTAAATAATGGGTTTTAATTTTTTTCTTGATTCATTTCATATAATTTTTTTTTCTTTTTCCACAAATCTTTCCCTATTACTTATTATATCTTTAAATGTCTGATAAATGATATTCTTATAATTAAATTTTCCTTATGGTCTTTTTGCCTTTTGCTATTCTAAAACCTCTTTTTTTATATTTTTCTTTCAAACTTTCCCACCAGCTTGTCCAGTCCTTATAAAACATTCTCATATCTATATGATCTGACCATAATTGTATAATCATTTTCTCACTTGTTCATTTAATTCCATTTTATTTATTCTTTTAAAGCCTCTACATATTTTTAAGTATCCTTCTTTTTCTTGTATATCTTTTCAAATTGGTACATGATCTGAAAACCCTGTTTATTTTATCACTTTGTATGACACTTTCAAACTCTCAGAAATTGTGAAATAATAAATTTATGTTTTCAAGTTGGCCTTTTATACACCCAGTGTTTATTATCCCATAAATGCCACTTTCCCCATTTCTAGATCTCTGAAATTACCTTGACATCTGTCCCTTATTTTCTCCTTTGTCACAATTAAAATTTCCTACTAATATTATTTGCATATGAACACTAACATAATTAAGAATCATCCTAAACATTATTTACCCTTGTTTCTGTAAAGGATGTATATATATTGCAACAATTATATATAAGTGTTTCTTTCATCTCACATTTAGTATTGTCATTCTCCCTAATATCATTAAAGTATAATCCAAAATTTCTATAGATTTTTTTATTTAAAATTGCTACACATGAGCATTTTTCTTCTCCTATATTCTTATAATTCAATTACTTGTCTTCTCTCTCTCTCCCCTTCTGTTAACATTCTAATATCTAATAATATTATAATATACATACCACTCATTTTTGTTAATTTATTGGTTTGGTATTGAAGTGCCACTCATTTTTGTTAATTTATTGGTTTGGTATTGAAGTGCCACTCATTTTTGTTAATTTATTGGTTTGGTATTGAAGTGCCACTCATTTTTGTTCTTGGATACATACCAAGTGGCCCACACCCTTCTAACACACCTAACCTTTGTACATTATTTATACTATTCACATTTATGGCTAAGATTTTTACTTTATGAAGAAAATATGTTTTACCCTCATCATTTTCCTTTTTATTCTCTCCCAAACCTATATTAAATTTATGTTTTCTATTTTTAAGTCTTTTCCCAATGGAGTTCCTTTTACTTTTAATCATCAACAACTTAGAATCCCCTCTTCACTAGAAGTACTAATTTCAACCTCTTTTTCTTTTGAATCCCTCATTCATTCCCGACTCTTTTATCGCTACCATTATATCTTCTGTTTTCCTTTCCACTTGACCCATTTATATGTTATACTCTAAAACACTTTCTTTCACTTGGTCTTCTTTCTCTTCCCCTGTTTCCTTCCCATTTACATCACAATCCATCCATGAATGCCCTGTCTGCTCAGATTTTAGTTCACATCTCCTTGCTTTGTGACCTGCCACAAATAAAATACTTTCTTTTATCACAATTACTAATTAAATGGTAATTTTTACCACAAAAAACTTGGCTGCCTTCAATATTTCACAAACCTTGTCTTTCCATCCACATTAATCATACTGGGTACATGTATTACGTTTTCATTTTGCATTTCTAAAACAACTACACATTCCTATCCCCTGTCCATATACCTCTGGTAACATCTAGTATCATAAATCGTTGTAATGTCCATGACATCCTTGCACACAGTCTTTAAATAGTCTTAGAATTAAATTGTACATATATTTTCTTTTTCGCCTGTGTATTAAATGCTTGCACAACATATAACTTCCAAAGATTGTAATTTTTTTTATTTTATAGTGTTCTAGAAGTTCTTCCATATACTGTCCTGATTCAAAAAAAAAAGTCTGAGTCTTTGTTAATGTGAATTAATGCTCTTAGATCTCTCGGAGCAACACTCAGTGGTGAAATAACATTATCCCATATTTCATACCTATCAAGCTCCCTTTCATTCTTACTGCCTATTCTTATATTATACTTTCTTTTCACCTCAATTTTCTTCGGTTCTCTTTTTTTCTCCCTCTCTTACAGTTTGTACATATGACGTCTTCCTTTCTCTTCTTATATCTTCTACTTCTTCTCGTATTCCCTCCATTATTTCACCCCATGACACTGCCTTCTCACTTCTGGTTTGCTCTGCTTGATTAAATCTTTTAAATAAAAATCCCACAACCCCCCTGACTGAAGGGTTGTAACAATACACTCCAATTGTGATTCAGCCTCTCCCTCGAACAACTTTAGCTGAAACAGCCTTTCAGTATATTGTGAAGGCTCAAACTGCTTCACTTGCGATTCCTTCTGCATAACCACCATCTCATCTCTGTCCTCCTCCCCTCCTCTGTATTACTTAGTATATCCCCTAATTGTAAACTTTCTTGTGAAGGCTCAACTGCCTTCACTTTTTTCCACCATCCTTTTCTCTACTCTCTGCAACATAGTTGCACACACCATTGCTTTCCATACTGGTCCCTGCTTCTGTGAGCTCCCTCCACACTCACACTGGAAGCAGGAAGTATCACCACCAACAGCATCCTTGTACACAAAGGAGTAGGGGAAGTTCTCTGATGTCATGGCCAAATATCGCCTAGTAATATAAATTTCACCTTAGGTCTCCCCTGAAAACAGGATATGAACCTAATGGGACCAGCCTGGCCAACAAAGGAAATAATGTTGGTGAGATTCCATAGCAATTTGATTATCTAACAATGATTAGGATGTTATGATGGTACAATTTGATAGTCTCATAGGTAAGTACTAGGCTAGCTGTCCTTGAAGACCATTTTAACCATAGCCAATTTCCCTTTTTGTGCTCAAATTAACCTACCCCATTGGGTTAGAAATTGGCATTACCAATCCTATGATCAATAATTATATATTACCCCTAATGAAAATAACTAGGATCATACTATAGATAATTTGACAGGACACATTCATGGGATAAAACATTTAGGAGCTGCCTCTGTCCATTAAAAATACAGGGGTACCCCAGGTAGTCCTGGGGTATATATTCTGCTTCCCATTAACAGATCCAAGTTGTGCTTCAATATTGTCAGAGATTAACTTTGTTTTATGTGGATAGAGAGTCTATTCCAGAGCAGCAGTATCTTTTGCGAGATATACCTATCCCACCAAACCATTCTGTTGATGAGGAAGAAGAGGTTTATATCCCTAGACCAAGCATGTCTGGTGCCATTTGACTTATTGATGTGCAGTAAATCCATCAGTACTGGGTTGGAGAATGCCTTGTATGCCAGACACAGGTCACCTGTTAGCAGTTTGTAGGATACTGAGTATAGTGACTTGGCTTTAAGTCAGTCCATGTAAGATATGTTGTTTAGACCTTGTATCCTTGTAGGCATTCCACTTTTTGGATGTGTCCAGACAAATATATGAAAAAGGGACATTATATTCAATGATTAGCCTAATGAGAGGTGAATAAAAGGGGACAGTGACATCCCTAGATCTAGACACAATCCCTTTGTTTATAATCTATGGAATATATAAGGTTGGTCAAAAGTAACATAACTGTCTGCATAAGTTCTCAAATCTGGAACAACTGGGTCAACTCTTAGACTCTATTGTTAATATGGTAGTTGCCTGGAATAGATGACTTAACAAAGGATACAATAATGCATTTTTTTGGCATTTACCTTCAGTCCATGAATTTGGTAGCAGTTATTTATTTGGGACAAACCATCCTGCAGGATGGCAAAGTTATTTGGGGATTCAATGACTGCTCCTAGCTTGCAGCCATCTACAATCTTAGTCTGTCAGAGCCATTTGGTATTTGTTTTCACATCAGAAAAGTAGATGCCTAACATGAGACGTCCCAGCACAGAATCCTGGGAGATTCTACTGGTGACTGGTCTCAGTGTGGAGGTAACTTCCCCTGTTTTGATTTTCTGTGTCATATCTGTGAGCCATTTGGTAATCCAGTGGGTAGCATAGGAGTTTATTCATAGTTTGTTTAGCTTTTCCACTATACATGAGTGGAAAATTGTGTCAAAAGCTTTGGCTGGGTCAAGGTATGCAGTTTGGACTGTTTTGCCTTCATTCATTGCTTTGGTGACCTTTTCAAAAAAATCCACCAGTTTGAGTAAGTGTGACCTGCCCCTTATGAATCCAGACTGAGATGGGTCCAGTGTTTGGAGGTTCCCTATGTCCTTATTGATTAGTTCCATGATAAATCTTTTCATGCCCTTGCATATAAAGTTGGTAAGACATGTGGGTTTGTAATTGTCTGGGTCTGTGGAAGATACTACTTTATTGCAGGTAAGTGCTCTCCATTTGCTTGATACAAAACCTGTATGGAGGCTAAGACCACCAGAAGAACAATGTTGGGAGGGGTGTGGCTAAATCATACTTCATGCTGTTTTAGATGCATCCAGGGATATTGTCAGGACCCATCAATGTACTACTTTTAGCTTTTGATAGCACTTTTAGGACTTGGTCTTGTGTGACAGCTGGATGCAAGACAGTTTCAGGTTTATCTTGAGGGACAGATGGAGGAAAGAGAGGGGTAAAGTTAGTGTTAAATTTATTGGCCTGTAGGTTCACTTTATCTTCAAACTCGGTATAGATAATACCACATTCACAATAAGCTCAGTGCATTGCTACACTGTACTTTTAAGATTACTAACATAACTAAAACATGCCTTGTGATTGTCTTTGGCTTGGGTAGCTATTTTAGCCTCAGACTTGAGATTAGTGGATTTTATTAAGCTCCCGAGTTGTTTGTTTATTCCAGTGACAAGGTTTCTAACATTCTGATAATTATTCTTCTTACTTTTGGCCAAAATTATTTTCCTTTTGTTAAAAAGCTTGATGATATTATGGTTTCACCATGTGAGCTTCTTTCTGGTGATTGCCCTGCACTTGTTCTTATGGGATACAGCTGCATCTATGCAGCTATTTACATGCTAGTGTGATATACATTTCTGCATATTCAGTGGAGTTAACTGGGATTGGTGGGGATTTGAAGCATGCCACAGTATCACTTAGACCTAGATAGTTTATATTAAAGAAATTTCTAAAAGTACCTTAGGTGGAAGGGATCTCTGGTTTCAATTTTATTTCAAAGGAGATTGCTTTATGGTCAGACCTAACTAGTGATGAAGATATGCAAAGGACAGTGCAAGATGCTCCCATATTAGTTAGGACACGATCCAAGATGTTATTCCCACTAATGGGCACTTTGACTAATTGCTCCAGGGTGTTTGTATTGGAAAAAGTCCAGGAATGTCTGTGCTTGTGTACTAGTGGTGGTGTAGGTTTCCCAGTCTATAGTTGGATAGTTTAGATCACCTAGCAAAGTGGTAATGTGTTTAATACTGAGTGCTTCTAGTTCCTGTGGACAGGAGATGTGACTTTCTTGTACTATAGAGGGAGTCCCATAGCTAGCTAATATATCATTCCAGACCCTTCTCATGGTTATTTGGACATGAAGAAGCTCTAACGCATCGTGCTGCTTAACCAGCCTTGATGTAAGTCTCTTCTGGATGTAGACTGAGACACCTGTGCAGTAGCTGGACTAAATAATCTGATGATCTGACAATGACATGAATGTGATGACAGTGGAATTACTACTAAAATGTACAGTTTATGAGGTATGTGAAAATGTAGTAACAATAGACTTAAGCTTGTATTTGACTGCATGCTTCATCAAGTTCTCAAAACTGTCCACAACCTGTATTTATTACTTATTCTGCTATGACTAGTGCACTTTCCTGTTGCTGTTGAAAATATCCATTAGAGAGTCACTATAACTTTACTAAATATTCACATAAGGGCCACATCTGTTTTTTTAAATCTCAGAAAATAGAGGTACATATGCAAGCAAGCATGACATTCTCTTGTTTCTAACTAGGGAAATTATAGAAAACATGGCAAATCCCAAAGAATGTGAAGGAACATATTGAGATATTATATGCAGAACATAGATTGTAGGCCTCATGCTGAATCTTGCAGAGGAATTTATGCAATATATGGGGCTAAAAAAAAATTTCCCAAATTCAGTGTACTTCACACCATCCCAGCTTTGATCTCAGTAAATCATTTAAGACACATTGGCACATCTAAAGTGTACCAGCCTAGTTAAATAGCTTTAGATTTACTGCCTGATATACAACGTAATGTTTTCAAGTCTGCTAAGGTAATGGGGAGAATACAGTGGATGGAATGCAGATGCCATGGCTCAGAAAGATAGTGCTGGGGAATTATTTCATTAGCTAGTGTTTAGCTAGCAGAACCAAACTTGTTCCTTATGAATGACATTATTGTTTGTGTAACCTCTGGACACCATCTGTGCCCTCAATTAGAAGTTCTTTATATATGAGAAATACTTCAGCAGTAATATTTTCTGAAAAGTAATTTTTGCAGATTGAACACTCTGGAAGACTTCAGTTCGGAAAGACAACAGATGAGTACATTATGTCAACAATACTTAAGATTTGATAGAATAAATTCTGTGATCACTTGTAAAACAGAACTGTGCAGCATAAACTCAAAAAGGTTGCAGTAGAATCTGAAAAATATAGCTGAGTATACAGGGTACCTTAGAAACTTGTAGCTGGAATCCAGGTAAGGAGGATACTGTTGTTTCATAGTGCCCGCTAAACATGGGTCTGCTTTACTGTTTGAAAGGTTTCAGTCTCACCGGCGTGCTATAATGATGCAGTTATACCAATATCAGTGTGGTTATACAAAGTTGTTAAGGAAATGTGGAGAAGCAGGCAGCACAAATGCCAGGAAACTAGTTACCTCACTGCGTACCACAAAATACCAAAATACAGTGAATGTGATTTAAAGCACAGTATTGGTAGGGTGACTAGATACCAACACTATCCTGTGAGTTAGTCAAGAATGAAACCAGTTATTGAATGAGAACACTAATTCATGTTACAGTAGCAGCATTTATGTCAGGACCTGGCTTCCACATCATTCTTGTTTTTATTTAACATAATAAATATTTTATTTACATTTATAATCAAAGCTTCTGCATGCCTTTTATATTTTTCTGTTTTGAAGAGACAAAAAAGTACCACTTACTTGAACAGCAAAAGCCTGAAAAAGATAAACAGAATCTTTGTTAATTAACCATTTGGTAAACAAGGAAATCCAACATAAACAGCATTTTAATATCAGTCAAGAAGAAGATCACACAGGCATACACAAACACATAAATATATCACACCAACCCCAAGGTAAACCTGCACTCCTCCTACAGCTCAGGATATCAAGACATTCACACAGCCTGTGTCATTCACATCCACAGTATTCTATGCATTATAGGGGTGTGTAGGAAGACTCATGCATTACACCCAGTGTTCTACTTAGATAAAGGCATGTAACAGTGATGCAGTCTGTGTACTCATACCATTGCTGAAATGTGTAATAAGTAAATCTGAAAATCTCTTCCACCTGGTTTAACAGCATATTATACCACAATGTACACCTCAGGAGTTTGAAAAGTAGAACAATAACCATAGGAGATGGTTTGTCAAGAGAGAGGCACACAAGTCATATGAGTTTTACTCAAATAGGCAGTCAAGGAGACTGCGACCATTTCACTGGTCAGGATTTCATCCTCAGATCTGATCATAGACTAAAATATTGGTGAAATAATCATATTATAACAGCTTGGCTGTGGTCACACTATTCAAATGCCCACAACTTATGACTAGTAGCACCAGCCTGAAGCCAGTTTCACTTGATCTGATTCACAGATGTGTTTTCACTTAAAGGTTTATCCAGGGGGCTTATTAAACATCCTAGATGTATGACATCTACACCCAGCTCAGACTGCAATGTTCAGTACTTTGGTAGGCTGAGGGAAGTGGTTTACAATAATGAATGCAGAAGTACATTGGCTGCAGTGCTGTGTGCACGTTTGCCAACTTTATAGCCCCGCACAGCTACACAGTTGCTGGGTTCCAAAAACATCATTGTCTGTTTTAGTAAGATAAGATGACTAGATGGAGGTCATCACAAGGGGGTTATTGTTTGCTCACTGTTAGTTACAAAAATATCACCACATGTTTATAGTGATAGTATTCATAAAAGATGAACCAAAATAATATTCAAACTGGAAAGCATGGGATTATTCTGACTTGATCTACATTGCAATTAGCCTAGAATGGGTTGCATTCTACCTTTGCAGAGGTAAGTTAAAAATGTGAAATAACTTTGTCACATCACTACTAAAAATGTGCTTACCTACAACAGAACAGTGACACAGCACAAAAACAAGCCCTTTATTTTAACCATGTGGAAGATTAATACTGACACCTTGACAAGTCTTACCTGGTTTAATGAAGCTGGTGACTAAAATAATGCTTAACAGCAAAGTGTTCATCTTGCTAGTGTAGTTCTCTCTCAATGGACCTGCAGGACACAATGAGTGAGGAGGACAGTTATTGGAAGATGACATTCAGTAGGCAAGAATAAAAAACATATTGTAGACAGTTCTGATAAATCTGCACTTAGGGGTACTTGTGACATTTTTTCAGGAGACGAACCTATGCTTTTTATACTGTCAACTAACTTATTTGAGATATTCTTTGAAAAGCAGAAAACAATGAAAACACAGTCACTAGCCAGCCTGTCTGGCTTTGTGAGTTCCACAAAGATGCCAATTGTGTAGGACATAACATAATTTGCCTTAAAAACTCAAGGCATTTGTTTTGCTTATTTCCATTAAAAAAAGCACTATATAAGGCAACCAAATCCAATTCCTCTTAAGAAAGCATCTGGGATTTAAATGGGGAAGTAGAGCTGTAGATGCACATTGCAAATTTTTTTAATGTAAAGCCATGTTTAGCCCTTGCCTGTAGATCTGTGGGGTTACTACAATTATATTATTCCCATGCATTCTTGTATCCCACCTAAGCTTTGCTCTGCTGTCTTGTGTTATTTATGTTTCTGAATGTGTTTACCCCTCAAATCCTTTTCACTTTCTTCTTGCAACTATTATTTCTCCCAGATGGGCAATTGTTTCACAGGTGAATTGCTTGTTTTTATTTGCACTGAATAGAAATTGCCTTATTTCTGGCTATTTTGCCAGCCTTAGTCATTTGTTTTTGTTTTTAGTATTTCTACCCCATATCATGTATATTATTGATAATGCAAAGCTAGGAGTCATTTAGAAAAAAAAAGAAGAAAAAAGTTCCTTCCTTTATACATTACCAGACCTAAAACAAAATTCTGTGATACTCCAGGAGCAACAGTCTTTGTACCCCATTGTTGGATTAAATTTGTACTTATGCTGCCAGGCTTGTATCTAGTCCAACACTATAAACTTCTTTTCTTGCTTTTTATCAAGTACTGTCTCATGTGCCTTACGGAAAGTCTAGACTGATGTCCGCACCTCTCACTTACTCTCTGCTGCCATAGTTATCTAAATATACTCTGTATAATGTGTTAATCAAGGCACTTCTTCCATAAATCTATGCTGCTTTCTTCCATATGCCTTAAAACTGATCACAAGCTTTTCTTTAGAACAGTTTCTGAGGAGAAAGAATTGGTGCTTGGGTCAAAGCTTTACCTTCTTCAGTAACTAGAGGTTCACCACAATGATACAGGACTACACAGCTGAAATGCCTTCCATTTCTTCTGGGTATGGAGCTGTTTCCAAGATCCATCCACAACCCCTTTTTTCCCAACTTTGTACATGGGGTTGAGATGTCACTTCAACAGTGATGGTCATCTAGAGCCAAGGTTTATACTACTGGGTGGCTAGCCCTGCCACGTTAGATCATTCACACCACACACTCGCATGCACAGTCACACTTATGGACAATTTAGAGTATCCAATCCACCTACTGAATGTCTTTGGAATGTGGGAGGAAACTAGAGCACTCAGAGGAACACACATGAACACAGGGATGACATGCAGACTCCACACAAAAGGCACCCCAGCCGAGAATCAAACTGGGGAACCTCTTGCTGTGAGGTGAGAACACTAACTGTTGCACCTATAACAGGTTTAAATGTGTCATAAGGAAGTGTCAAAACTATGCATGAGCACAGCATTTAGAAAGCAAACAGGAATTCTGGCTTCCTTAGTCAAAAAGAAAATAAAAACGTGTTTATGAAGTAGACATTGATTCTCCATACAGTCAGCCATATTGTTGAATGCTGTTGCCCCTCATTTTAATTTACAAAACAAAGTAATGAACCCAACAATAATTTCATATTAACATTCTACCATTGTTATGTAAGTAGTATGGTCGCTTGGTGGTAAGATCTTTAACTGATAATTTCAGGGTACGAGTTCAACCCAGATCTCCAGCCATTGTATGTGTGAAACTCACATGTTCTCCCCATGTCTGAATTCTTTTCTCCAGGTATGCCAGTGTCATCCTCAAAACATACTAGTTTATTGGCTACACTAAGCTGCCTCTCCCTCTCTCTCTCTCTCTCTCTATATATATATATATATATATATATATATATATATATATATATATATATATATATATGTGTGTGTATGTATATACATATATATATATATATATATATATATATATATGTGTGTGTGTGTGTGTGTGTGTGTGTGTATGTATATATATATATATATATATATATATATATATATATATATATATATATATATATATATATATATATATATATATATATATATGCTATAAATACCCTTGCCTTGTTCCTGGGTTATACCTAAAAATGCTCCATAGACCAGCCCACTTACCTGGTTAATAAATGACAAAGTAATTCACATTTAGAATACCTATCTGTTTTTTTTTACTGCACTAATTACATTTACATTAGATGTTAATTCATTGACATCACCATTGTTAAATCTGAACTTTAGGCTATGTAACTTAATTTTATTGAATTTAGACCTGTGTAGTACAGAAGAGTCTTCTTTCTACATTCACTGCATTCAGTACAAGCCAATATTTTTATCCAGAATCCCATTTTTTGCAAAATTATCCTGTAACTTGGCCTGGAAAAAGGATAGAGACATCAGGATAAAAGAGAGTCATATTCATTCTGGATAATTTAAGATTGCTAAGGTGACTCCACATTTGATTTACAAAAATAGTAAAAAGCAGAATTTGAAGAGCAGATGCTCGAAGCACACTATCATCTGTTTATAGGGAAATGAATTGGAGTCCTTCGACCTCACAACTTGATTGTATTCGAGTGGGAGCCACTAAGCCAGTTTGAGATAGACTATTCAACAAGAAATAAAAGACAGTTAATGTTAAACTAAATTCTGGAAAAATTCCCTTTATATTCTATTTCATAACAGTTCAATCTCTCCAGTCAGTGATATAAACTGGTTCTAATATATGAAATGGGATGGCCGTGGTGGTGCAGAAGTTAGAGTTGTCACCTCACAGCAAGAGGCTCTCTGGTTCGATCTTCGGCTGGGGTGTCTTCTGTGCGGAGTCTGCATGTCCTCCCTGTGGTCATGTGGGTTTCCTCCGGGTGCTCCGGTTTCCTCCCACATCCCCAAAGACATGCTGCAAGTCGATTGGACATGCTAAAATTAGCCATATGCATGAGTGCGTGCATGTTTGTGCCTTCCGTGGAAGTTGGGCACTGGGCTGGCAACTCAACACTGTAAAACTCCACTGCCAATCATGAGCGGACAAGGTGATCCACTTTGACCCCTAACTGGGAAAAGCTGAAAGAGAGCAAGAGAGTTTAACATACGAAATGGTAGCACACCATCTGGTAAAAAAGCAGTCAGATAAAATAAAGAAGGCAAAGTCAGAGTGTGTTTGTTCACTGCTGGGTAGGATTGTCTATACTTAATTTTTCTACAAGGTCTGCCTCAAACTTTGACAAGGTAGGAAATTCAGCTCAGCAGGTAAATTCTGTAGTGTTTGAGAGGGGTTCATAGTGTATATTCCATTTAATAGGGAAGTAGGCTATCCTTACAAGATAAGTGCTAAACAAATGCTGGCTTGGAGGAATTGATGCTGAGAGAAACTTTAGATGAATCAAGCTTTTATGTTCTGAAAGACAACTTTACACAACATTGCAGAAGATGGAAGGAGAGTGTGGAGGAACAATCGGGAAGAAACAAGATCACTATCACAGAAGCAGCACACCTTACATAAATAAAATCATCAAATGACATAAAAATGTTCTTCTTTCTTTCTTTCTTTATTTTTTTACTTATGTTTGCAGACTTGGAAATTCTCCCCAAACACAATTCATTTTCAGAGAAAGCCTGGAGAGAAAAGCTCCAAGTACTCTGCATAATAGTCGCCATAATACAGAAAAATGTTGTTTGAATCTGCTAAATGCCTACTACTAATGCATTATTCTTTCTTTCTCTTCTTTAGTCTGCCCACTTACTAAATGGTGTGTTGTCAACTCTATAACGTAAGTTGGAACAAGCATTCAACATGAGTACCCATCTTGCTGTAAGATTTAGTGGTAGGACCTATTATTGTCTGACTCTGCTGAAACTGAAGTCGCTTAAGTGTGGACATCATTTATCACTTACACGACAATGATTTACTCACAAACTTCTGAGCTCAAGTAATTGCCTATCTTTTAGTGATGTCATCAATTAAAGACAAACCCAGTAAAAACTAAAAACATCTCCATGAAGACTAGCTTTGGAACTGATTTCCTCATAATTTCAGATAAATTCTCAAAATTCAAAAATTGTAGGCTGCAATTTATTTATGAATTTATTGACATTTAATTACTGGGAAAGTCCGACTAGGTAGGTACCCGTTTTCAGCAGAGGCCTGGAAAGGAAAGCTCTAAAGTATTACAAAAACATTTTAAGAACAACAATTTTGCAATATTCAGAAATAATACAAAAACATCTAACAGTTTTAATAATTATACCAAATTAGACATAATGTGAAAGCATTAGTTAATAATAGATGCAACTAATATGACAATGATTTAATATTTAGAGAAATGGTAGCCAGTTTATAGAGAAATTAAAGGTAAGTTAGTATAATAACAATAACAGAAAATTGCAATATGGAATGAGAGAAAAACAGGGTTATGGCATGTTTAGAAATAGAGTCAGGGAAGAGTAATTGATTGAATTACGAAGTATGTGAAGACAGGAGAGTAAGGAGTTATAAGGTATGAATAGGTACTTGTTCATATTTAGGGATGTAGTTTATCCTGAGATTGAACAAAAATGGAGACAAATTTTGGCTGGGAAGTTTTAAAGGACTGGAGAGAGGGTATTGACATGAATGATACAGGTAATGAATTCCAGGCCTTAGCAACATGGTATGAGTACAGACCGTGCCCAGCAAATCTGATAGGTTTGTGGACACTGAGGAGTTTTTGGTCATTGGATCATAATGACCAATTGGGAACATAGTTATGTGGAATAGTATTTAGTGCTGCACAAGCAGATGGATGCTAGATAATGTTATAGTTGGTAACAAGCTCTGTATGTTAGCTAATGGGCCAGATTTAACCAGTTTAGGCTTTTTAGCACTATATCATTGTGAATTTTTAAAGGGGTATTTGCTGCAAATTTAGCCACCTTATCATAGCATTGTTCAATTTTTGTCTTTTGTGATATCTGGAGGTTAGTAAGGATAGGAGTGTGATAAAACAATGAAGGGGAGAGTAAGTAGCAACAAGTATAGTTTTAGTTGCTTTTGTGAGAATTTTTTTTGGCTTTGTAAAGCATCCCTAGCTTTTGATGAGTATTTTATGCAATTTCGCATTGTGGCATCATCTGCGTATTGTATTCGGGAGGCTTGTTGTGTGGATGTGTGGAGGGTGCTGGTAAGAATTTTAAAGATGAGGAGACCAAGGATAGAGTCTTATGGTACACCAATAGTGACAGGGAGGTAGAGAGGGTGGAGTGCCATTTGACTGACTGAAACCTATTGGATGGGTAGTTTCTGAACCACAGAAGGGTGGGCTGACAGAGACCTAATGAGGATATTTGAAGTAGACGTTTGCTTTGACAAATTGTGTTGAAGACTTTAGTTGAGTCTAGAAAGAAGGAGGAGACTAGTTTTCTGTTATCTCTAGCTTTATCGACAGTATCCATAAAGGTTAGAAGTGCAGCAGAAGCCAAGTTGTGTGAGGGGAATAGGAGTTCTTCCTTTAGGAAATTGTTTAGCAATTGTTTTTGAATACATTTTTCAAGTATGTTGGAGAGAGGAGATAAGATTGTTATAGGTCTAAAGTTAGTGATGTCTGCTGAATTTCCTCCTTTGTATAGAGGGATGATGTGTGATTTTTTTTTCCAGAGATGGAACATGGAATTCCTGAACTTACCTATTCATAAGGATTGAGACAGGATAGGCAGTGCTATTGGCTGCTATTTTAAGGTACTCATTTGGAAGGTCATCACCTGAAGTAGAGCTTGGTCTGACTTTGTTTAAGAGTAGTTTTATATAGGATCTGGGTACAGGTTTGAAGGTGAAAGTGGATGTGGTGATATGTGGCTGTTGTGCAGGGTTAGGATTAGATGTTGGGGAATCCTTGATTAGGGACACTATACTATATGAAATAAGAGTTGAATTCTATTGCAGTTTCTAGTGGTGAGTTATTGGGAGAGGGCTTAGGGTTGAATTTTTGGCTGGGATGCAAAATTTCTTTAATGGCTGACCAGAATTTTTATGGTCATGTTTGCTATTGTTCTGAATGTCATTACAGTATAGATTTTGTCTTAATTTAGTTGCTTTTTAGTATGGTTGCAGAGCATTCTGAAGTTTTTGAGATAGTCTGGTGTATATTTTTGCCATTCTTTCAATGCTTTTCCTGAATCCTGCATTAGCATTCTACTCCTTTGGATGGCCAAATTGCATTATTTGTTCTTATTTTGTCCCATCTAGGAGGTACAAGGCAATTTAGGAGAGTTCTATTGAATTCATTTACAGCGTCAGTTAAAGGGATGATTTTTGGGATGTTTCAGTTAATAGATGATAGTGTAGTAATGAATTTGTTTAGATTTAAACAGTTTCAGTATTATTTTCTAAACATGCTGATTAAGTGGATGTGAGAAACATCTGGTTGTACAGGTTAGGATATGGTCATTGAGAGAGTCTGCCATTGTAACTGTGGCTGTGAATTCACTAGGATCTGATAGTAGGATCCAGTCTAATAAGGAATGTGATGTATTGCTATAATGTGGGAGGCTACTAATTAGTTGTATAAAACCATATAAGTTCATGCTAGATGTAGGGGAGTTCGAGGTAATGTCCAACCAATGGATACTGACATCAGCTAGTAGTATTTTTCTTGTGGAAATGCTATTGATATCTTCTAGGATAGCTGTAGTGTTGCAAGGACAGATGTAAAGGAAAGTACCACATGTGTTTGTATTTGTTTATTTTCATCAAAGTAATAAGAAGCTCTGCTGAAGGAACAGTATGCTAAGAGTGTTTTGGAGGTGAAAAGAGTGTCAGATAGAGCAATGTTTATGAAGCTGGAAATTGATGGTGTAATGATGAATGTTGTTAGTGCATATGCTCCACAAGTCGGGTGTGTGATGGATGAGAAAGAAAAATTTTGGAGTGAGTTGGATGAAGTGGTGATGACTGTACTCAAGGGTGAGGGAGTGGTGATTGGAGCAGATTTCAATGGGCATGTTGGTGAAGAGAACAGAGGGGATGAGGAAGTGATGGGTAGGTATGGTGTTAAGCAAAGGAATGCAGAAGGTCAGATGGTAGTGGATTTTGCGAAAAGGATGGATATGGCTGTGGTGAATACATATTTTAACAAGACGGAGGAGCATAGGGTGACATAAGAGTGAAGGAAGATGCACACAGGTGGTTTATATCTTACGTAGGAGGGCCAGTTTGAAGGAGATAGGAGACTGTAAAGTGGTGACTGTGGAAAGTGTAGTTAGGCAGCATAGGGTGGTGGTTTGTAGGATGACGTTGGTGATCAAGAAGAGGAGGAGGAGTGTGAGGCAGCACCAAGGATCAAATGGTGGAAATTGAAAATGGGTAATTGTGAGGTGGAGTTCAGGGAAGAGTTAAGACAGGCACTGGGTGGCAGTGAAGAGTTATCAAATAGTTGGGTAACTACAGCAGAACTAGTAAGGGAAATGGCTAGAAAGGTGCTTGGTATGACACCTGGACAGAGGAAGGACAACAAGGAGACATGGTGGTGGAATGAGGAAGTACAGGAGAGTATACATAGAAAGAGGTTGGCAAAGAAGAAGTGGGATTGTCAGAGAGATGAAGAAAGTAGACAGGAGTATAAGAAGATGAGGTGCATGGCAAAGTGAGAGGTGGCAAAGGCTAAGGATAAGACATATGAAGAGTTATATGAAAGGTTGGACACTAAGGAGGGAGAAAAGGACCTGTACCGATTGGCTAGACAGAGTGACTGAGCTAGGAAAGATGTGCAGCAGGTAAAGGTGATAAAGGATAATGAGGGAAACATACTCACAGGGGAGGAGAGTGTGTTGAGCAGATGGAAAGAGTACTTTGAGGGGTTGATGAATGAAGAGAATGAGAGGGAGAGAAGGTTGGATGATGTGGGGATAATGAATCATGAAGTGCAATGGATTAGCAAGGAGGAAGTAAAGATAGCTATGAAGAGGATGAAGAATGAAAAGGCTGTTGGTCCAGATGACATACCTGTGGAAGCATGGAGGTGTTTAGGTGAAATGGCAGTGGAGTTTCTAACTAGATTATTTAATGAAATCTTGGAAAGTGAGAGGATGTCTGAGGAATGGAGAAAAAGTGTTTTGGTATCTATCTTTAAGAATAAGGGTGATGTGCAAAGCTGCAGTAACTACAGAGGGATAAAATTGATCAGTCACAGCATGAAGTTATGGGAAAGAGTAGTGGAAGCTAGGTTAATAAGGGAGGTGATGATTAGTGATCAGCAGTATGGTTTCATGCCAGGAAAGAGCACTACAGATGCGATGTTTGCTCTGAGACTGTTGATGGAGAAGTACAGAGAAGGTCAAAAGGAGTTGCATTGTGTCTTTGTGGATTTAGAGAAAGCATATGACAGGGTGCCTAGAGAGGAGTTGTGGTATTCTATGAGGAAGTCAGGAGTGTCAGAGAAGTATGTAAGAGTGGTACAGGATACGTATGATGGCAGTGTGACAGCTGTGAGGTTTGCGGTGAGAGTGATGGATGCATTTAAGGTGGAGGTGGGATTACATCAAGGATCAGCTCTGAGACCTTTCTTATTTGCGATGGTGATGGACAGGTTGACAGACGAGATCAGACAGGAGTCCCCGTGGACTATGATGTTTGCAGATGACATTGTGATCTGCAGTGAGAGTAGGGAACAGGTGGAGGAGACCCTGGAGAGATGGAGATATGCTCTAGAGAGAAGAGGAATGAAGGTCAGCAGGACTAAGACAGAATATATGTGTGTGAATGAGAGGGAAGATAGAGGAATGGTGAGGATGCAAGGAGTAGTGGTGGCGAAGGTGGATGAGTTTAAATACTTGGGAACAATAGTTCAGAGTAATGGTGAGCATGGAAGAGAGGTGAAGATGAGAGCAGAGGCAGGATGGAGTGGGTGGAGAAGAGTGTCAGGAGTGATTTGTGACAGACGAGTACCAGTAAGAGTGAAAGGGAGGGTCTACAAGACGGTAGTGAGACCAGCTATGTTATATGGGTTGGAGACAGTGGCATTGACAAAAAGGCAGGAGTTAGAGCTGGATGTGGCAGAGTTAAAGATGTTAAGATTTGCACTGGGTGTGATGAGGGTGGACAGGATTATAAATAAGTATATTAGAAGGTCAGCCCAGGTTGGAAGGTTTGGAGACAAAGCCAGAGAGGCAGGATTACATTGTTTTGGACATGTGCTATGGAGGGATGCTGAGTATATTGGGAAAAAGATGCTAAGGACGAAGCTACCAGGCAACAGGAAAAGAGGAAAGCCTAAGATAAGGTTAATGGATGTGGTGAGAGAGGACATGCAGGTGGTTGGTGTGACAGAGAAGATGCAGAGGACAGGAAGAAATGGAACAGATGATCCGCTGTGGCGACCCCTAATGGGAACAGCCGAAAGAAGATGATGAATAAGAAGCTCTGCTGAACTAAATCTTGGTAAGGGAAATGTGGTAGTTGTTGGGAAATATTAAAGCAATACTGCCACCTTTCCACTTTATATGGTTATTACAGATGATATTATAACTGGTATTGTAAATGCACTTACTGAACAAGTGGAACTGCACAGTGTGTAGGTAATCATATGTCAGCAGTACATGGGTAATCATGCCAACAGGATATGGCAACTCCATGCAACTATAATGGTTACATGGGTAATTGTATGTAACCAGTGCTTAGGTAATCATATGTCAGCAGTACATGGGTAATCATGTCAACAGGTCATGGACAACTGCATGTAACATGTATATGGGTAATTGTATGTAACCAGTGTATGGGCAATCATATGTCATTAGAGCATGGATGGTCCTATGTTACCAGCTGATTGTCCCACATCTAAACTGAGATTTCTGCAGAAATTAAGAATGAACTAAAGTAGTTGTAGATGCTCTGGGCCTAGAGGTTACACAATGCACAAAGATGGCTGAATATGAGATTGCAGCTTTGACTGGAGCAAACTTATTATCATTTGTTGCATAGGCTTTTGGCTTTCATTCTGGTGTAGACGTCCTTTTCAACAAAACTTATATTTTATGCTTAGAAAGTTGTAGTATCTAAAAATGTTTCAAAAATCCATAGCTAAGAATCTTATCACATAAACCATTTAAGTAATTTTGACCATGTTTCTGAGTTCTGTGATATACTTTGGTTTGTGTCTCACATTTCAGTTATTTTGTGACTGATGTTCTCAGTGGTATCTGCTTAACAGCAGTGACACGTCAGATGGCAGGATGCTCAGATACAACATTCCTCACATACAGAAGCCCTAGAGCTTTTCTGAATGAATGCTGATAAACAACATTATGTGAAACAACAATGACACAACCATATTAAGAAAATGGTCAGGTTCATGCAGACAAAATCTTGTCATACTGTATATTAAACATTAAAATAGAAAGAGCAAACAACTGACCAGGAAGTCAAAGACCACAGTAAATTAATCCAACAATGATAGAAACCACTCCAATTCACATTTGTTGTAGAACGAAATAATCCTTTATTGGTAAAATCACTGCAATTCATGGTTGAGCGTTTTCGTCTAAACATAGACTTCAGAAGAAGTCCTGTAGTCTTTGGCTTCCTGGTCAGTTATGTGTTCTTTGCTTGGATTTTTGTTCCAATTTCAGGTATTTCTCTTTTTTTTTGTGAAAAATTAGAATGCAGTACAAACCATGCAACTCAGCTTGACTAAACGGCACTGATAATAACAATACCAATTTGATAACCAGGTAGGCCTGATGGACACACAGTCACTTTTCAGGGGTGACCTGAGAACAATGTCTGCTTATGTTATTTGCTCAAAATCATGCTGTAGACAAATGAAGTGCTGAGGGAATCAGACCTGAACCACAGGAACAAAAGCATGTAACCTTAATCTCTGCACCAATGGATTCCTATAGCACTCAGCATGCTGAACTGATTATGTCTCTAATTTTTATTGGGAACACTTAAGGTCTTTCAGGATGACCTGGATACTGTGGAAGGGGACAGGGAATCTGGTCTTCCCTGCTCAGTTTGCTACAACTGTGAACCTTAATAGAATGAATGATTTAGACAGTAGATGGATAGAAAATACTCTAATTATGACTTTATCTCAAGGTATTCCTTGGAAATTTCAAGCATCTATAATGGGCAACCTTCTCAGTTCTGAAGTGGTAAGAACATTTAAATTTTCCCATAATTATATGAATTCCAAGAGAAAAATATCAAAAGTAGCTATTTGCCTCTATACTGTAAGTACAGACATCCATAGGGATGCAAGAGTCACAAGAACAGCATGCGGATAAAGCTATAACTTACATGGGGTATCACTTTACCTCTGGTCAGTCCTAAAACTTTGAACCAGCACCTCAATATATCACTGTTTGGTACCACATAATATTGGTATAAGTCCCGAATGGTCCCTATCCACTGACTTCCAGTAAAACATATTCAGATCTTTCATAAAGACCTAAACAACTCTTGCAGTTTCGATAGTAACAAACTGATGACTATTAGTTTAGACATCAATAAAAAATAATCAGAAGTGTCCTTTGCTGACTATTTTAAAGACTTTGTAATTTTATAGAAATTGCTGTAAATACATTTACATTCACTTGATGTGTATCCTATGCCAAACAAATCCCATAAAGCTATCAAAAACAGACTTAGCATCAGGACTGAGAAATGTAGCCTCTTTATGGAGTGCAGTCAGTCTCTGTTTTGCCTTTATCAAATCCATATTAATCCACATGCAAAGCAGCTGGGTGGATATTCACCAATCATCCCACAAGTATCATGATAAATCATTTATAATCCTTGTTTGTAGTATAAGTAGTATTATAGGAGTCTGTAGGTGGGTGATCATTATTCCATTCAAGAATGGTTATCAACAAACACTGCTTCCAAAGGCGAGGGGGAGCCCCACTTTAATTACTGCATTCACACTATGCACTAAAAGATCTGTGATTATAGCCAGCACTGTGGCATAGAGGGCTAGAGCCATAACTATGGGTCAGCTGACCCAAGTTTGATTAGCTATTCGAGCATCTGAGGCACTGACAGGAAGGATGGGTATACCCATCTCATGGTGGACTGTGTTTGTGCAGGTATTCCTTGCATGTAGGTATGGCCCATAGAGGGGAATGGACCTTGAATGGAATAGGTGAATGCACAGGAGACGGATACTAAAGGGTAGGCCATAAATGAAAAATTCTCCCGTGGAAGCAGTCAATGTCACAACCTTACAGGATGCCGTTAAGTTCCACATCAGACCAAGTCTTAGAATCAACATAGTCCAGGGCTGAAGGAGAGTCTGCATTTGAAAGGAGATAGCCCAAGGACAGTAGGAGGGCCACAGAGATTTGATGATTGATGAGGGATACTGGAGTTGCTGGAAAGAATGAAGCAGAATGGGCAACAAATAAAAGCAAATCTGTGATTATATTCCAAGTGATCATATAGGACTCTTGAGAGAAACTCAGATTGATATATCTTCAGGACAGAAATAATTATAATCATCACTTGCATGTCAGTAATGACTGCGGTGGTGGTGCTGCGGTAGCGTTGTCGCCTCACAGTTAGACGTTGCCCGTTATATTCTCAGTTAGAGCGTCTTCTGTGTGGTGACATGCGTGAATGGGCATTCCTTCGTTGAAGGTTGTGCATTAGGCCTGGCAAGCCAGCACGTAAAAATCTACTGACAATCATTAGCGGACCGGAGTTCCACTGTGGCGACCCCTAACCGGGAAAAGTCGAAAGACACAAACAAACAAACTTGCATGTCAGTAATAGCAACTGGGACCATGAGAGATGGCAGCTGTGCTGATGCCAGTTTTAGAAGCCACCCAAGATAGGCATTCCAACATCTCAAACATGCTTGTAGGGCCCTTATTGTCACAAAGAGCTGTACGGTGCCTGAGGAGTCTTGCTTTTTTCCAGTATTCCAGAGATTAGCTGGTTCTACCTGTCCATAGGTTATTAATAACAGTTACCATTACTGGAGCTCTCTACTTCTTAACATTTTATGGCAAGTGTTGAGCACCCTTTATACCAACCAGGTGGTAAAAGTCTTCAGCCTTTGTTCTAAATATTTTTTATTAAGTTATAACACTAGTAGCATGGAGCATGTCCTGTTTTACATCATGTTATCCTTAATGCCAGTGTTTTATAATGCATATGTGACACCCAATATAATGTTTAGCAGCTAGTGCAATGACTAAGGCTCTAAACTACTTCCTGTAGTCAAGAATACAGGGTTCGAGTCCTTCCACCATTATTTGCATCTTGTGTGATGCTGATTATGTTGCCTAACCAGTGTTAACGAGTTGTCACTGAAAAGGGAAAGTTTCTCAAGTGAGCCTGCCCTTTCAGAAAAGAGGTAAAATAATTTTCCTTTTAACTCCTTGATTGTAATGACAATGAAGTAATTTTATAAACTTGAACTCTGTGGTGTGGATCTTCAAGTAGCCGAGCCTTTTGTTAGTTCCTCCCTGATAAGTGCATGTGCTCTCACTAGATAACCCTTCCATGGTATTGCTTATTTAAAACTGAGGGCTTCACCCACTGATTTCTCACCAGAACAGCTTTACTAGCATTCAATAAAAATAAATCTAAGATGCATTTTCATTGATGCATTTCTCAAATACAAGGTTATATAAACGGAACAAATTTAACTTCATGACCAAATAACTGCCACCATCCTGGGAAAAAAATATGAATTATTCATATGCTGCAGTGGTTTAGTGTCGCATTACAGTCAAAAAACAGATAAGAACCATGCAGGCTGAGTCATTAATGGAATTTTTTTAATAAAACCAAAATTATAACAAAAACAGCAGTTGCGAGCTTTCATCTAAAAAATTACTACATTGACTTAAAGCACCACCTTTGAATGTAAAATGTATATAACCAGTCCTTTTTGTTAAGTAACGCAATCAATCTATACTTTTTAAAATTTTTAAAGTGATACTTTACAATGAAGGATATGTTTGTTTTTTATAATTCAGTTGTACGAGTTTGGTTCAATTATTGGTTTTATGTATTTTTTTAAATATGATTATAACATTATAATTCTTTACTACATTAGGGATGTCAATGAAATGATAATGAATTTATTGATTTATCTATGTATTTATACATAATCTATTTCTGATGATTTTTAGATGGATGTATCACTTAATGAATGTTTGTGTGTGTCTGTGTGCCTGTGTGTGTGTGTGTGTGTGTGTGTGTGTGTGTGTGTGTGTGTGTGTGTGTGTGTGTGTGTGTGTGTGTGTCTGTGTGTCTATATGTGTGTGTGTGTGTGTGTGTGTGTGTGTGTGTGTGTGTGTGTGTGTGTGTGTGTGTGTGTGTGTGTGTGCGTGCGAGTGCTCACGTGTGTGTGTGCATGTGTAACCTTGAAGGTTATCACTCACTGGGTATCATCTCCTTTCTAGATAGGGCACCTGCTCAATGGAGTGGTTCATAGTCATTCAAATTGCTAG
The DNA here is from genome assembly GCF_019279795.1 of Protopterus annectens. NCBI lineage: Eukaryota > Metazoa > Chordata > Ceratodontiformes > Protopteridae > Protopterus > Protopterus annectens. The sequence goes on from NC_056727.1 coordinate 1,202,731,997, forward strand.
CTAATGAGATGCTTCCCTTGTCAGAACATGGCTGACTATGACTCCATTAAGTGGCTCATCTTTCAACTCAGTACTACAGGGCTGTTTTCTGTGAGTACTGGCCAAAATTTCAATTTTCTTCAAGCTATCTCAGAATTTTGTTTTGGTGTCAGGCAGTGCTACATTTTATTAGTGCTTAACCCTATTATAAGCATCAATGGCTACTAAACATCCCATATTCCAAAAAGGGGCCCTCAAATTATCCTTGAGGATTGCACATGCACTTGTCAGAACGGTTACAATTTAAGAAGATTACAGAGAGCTATACAGTAATTCTAAAATCTTTCCAACTCAGACTAGTCCATTTTTTTCTGAGATAGAGCAGTCTTGGAGTTAATATATATCAGTTAATAGATATGTATATATGTATATAGGTATAGTTAATGCAATTAAGCTGCTACTTTCCCTGTGTGGCATTTGATCAAGAATTTAATGTTGCAGTGAGTTTCACCACAACATATTATACTGAATGAGCCAAAGGTTTTCCCTTTTCTTCAGGATGATGCCACCTTAGAGTTGGTATATATAATCTTGGTGGGTGTGGGGCTTGTCCCCACAAATCAGGTGGTGTAGGGATGCTTGCTTCCTGCAAAAAAAAATGTGTTTTAATATATTTTATTGACTTACCATTTTCAACATGTAATATATACATGAAGTGGGTGTGTCAGGGGGGTACAGCCCTCCATTTTTGGGTGGGGGGGTGGGGTGAGGACATGCCCCCTACAAAAAAAAATGCTTTGCTGATATGCACTGAAGCTTACACTTCCCTTCTCTGGGTTCCAGGACGCACATTGAATAGTCTTACTGTTCTGAGTGAGTACTGAAAAAATAAATTGAATATCAAGAAACAATATATCTACTTTTAAAGTGTATTAACTGCTTTTGCCTGCCAGAATTGCTACTGCTTCACAAGGTGACAGTCTCTTCCACAGTTTTCCCCACATAGAGGAACATAGTACACACTGCACAATAGTTTATCAAGCCATAAGAACTTCCTGAAAATTATTTCATGTGTTTAAACCATATAGTCCAACAATTTTGTAAGTGGATGCAAAGAAAATTTTACTTGATTTTGTTTCTGGTTGGTATTGTTTATGTTTGCCTCTATAAACCAGGTTATATATGTCTTCAGGAAAAACAAATAAATGACGTAGAATGCATTTGTTAGGGATGATATTACATGAAGGATTTTTTTTATTTTTAAGTATAAAATTATTTAATTAGTAGATGGTATATCATACAATGACAATAAACTGTCAATGCACTCCTACATGTGTGGGTAATGTAAAAGTAATGTTGTATAACTGCGAGTAAAGAAGCCTAGAGGTCTTCAGACATTTTACTTGTAAAGTATTATATACACTTTGCAATGTTTTACAGAATAAAAATAAACCTGCAGAGCCAAGCAGCTAAACTGATAAGTGATGGAGTCAATGTCAAACAGGAGAAATGAGCTTGGAGCTAAAAGACTAATGTGAATTCCACTTTTGTCATGCTGCTGTTTATAACCCTAAAATGCCTCAAGCATTGTATGACTTAAACGTGAAAAAAGATACGCACATTCTTGTAAAGTGGGAAAGTATAGAGATTCTTCTGAATTAATATTTAGGTTCATAGGTTTATACTAGGCTATCTGCCCTAAGGCATTTATAAGCCTAGCCCAAAGTTTTGTGGCTTACGCCACCCCTTATGTTAAAAAATACTGTGCCCAATTAATACACTTTGTTTCTATGGCTAACACTGATTTGCCTGTTGAAATAATTGCTACGTGCAGCTTAATACAATTTTCTCCTGGGTGGGAATTCTTTGATAGCAGAAATAAAAACTAAATCTGATGTTTTTTTGGTTCATCACATAATGCTAATATAAATGACCATATTTCACATGAGATCTCATTTCTCTAATTAATTGGAGAAGCAATCTGATGCAGCCCTTCCCAAATCTAAGAGCAGGTGAGGCACAACAGAGTTCTGAGTAAGGTAAGATCACTCTGAAGACGTGTACACTTTACAGCCACTACACACAGTTACAAGTTTTACAGTGGCAGGGCATTTATATTAAAAAATATGAACACTTACTTCTTGTGCAAATAAACATTTACTTGTCAATCAAGCATTACGTATATGAGAAAGGTCTAACAAAATGCTCTTTAAAAAATGAAAAGATTTACTTTTTAATGTTTACTGCAGCCATTTGTTCTGTGACACTAAGCAGAGAAACTGAACAGCTAGATTTCAAGCTTAAAGCCATCCCAAGCCCCGACAACTCACATATACCAAAAACACAAAGAAAGAAATAATGGCATTAAATTTAAAATATGTATACTTTTATATGTACATATATATAGATAGATTGACAGATAGATAGATTCGGTCACAGGACCTTAGTGGAGCACAGCCTTGTGCACAAAAACAGCTTGATGCAAATGTAGTAAAGTCTTAACCTTAAAAAGGTGGCAGCAACTCCACAGAAATTTCATACTGGGCCAGATTCCAGAAAGACTTGCTCTCAGTGTAAGTGATTTACTTTGGTGTAAGGCTCATCTATATCCAGGCTTATTACAGAGAACAGATTCCAAAGCACCTACTCCCAGCCTGATCTCAGTGTAAGTGATCATTTACACTGAGAAAAAGTATTTTGGAATCGTGGCCACTGAGCAATCCTGCTAATAATTCATTCTAACCTTGAAGATGCAGAATCTCAGCGAAAATGAAATACCACTCAACCTCTTAGTGCAAGAAATCTGGACAAAGCCTGACAAAATGAGGCAACAAAGGCCCAAAAATAGGGACAGATTTTATATATTGCGGTTATAAACTTAGAAAGTTCCCAGAGTAATAGGGTTTTGTGTTAACATACATATTCTAAAGGATCTGAAGTCTGACACACAAATGTATGTCATTATTTAGTGACTTCAATCTTCAGATCATCCCAGTGATTTGTCAGAAAAGCAGAAATTTTATGAAGAATAGATAAAAAATACGAGGCAAAAATCTGGACATTCTGCGAAAGCAGGATTTTGTGTGTATGTGTGTGTGTGTGTGTGTGTGTGTGTGTGTGTGTGTGTGAGTGTTTTAGAGGAAACAGAGGTATGTCTCCATCTTGTTATCAGCATAACTGCATTGGAAGTTATACAATGTAGCCACCCTGCACCCCCCATGTGGGGGGTTGTGCCCTTCACACCCCCCCTACTTTAATATTCTCACTCCGAGATTGCAGTACAGTGAGGAAAAGGGAATATTCCCTTATCCACACCGTAGTACGATCTCTGCAACAGGCATACTTACATGAAAGTGCTTTCGGTGAAAAGCACTTCCGCGTAAGTATGCCCAGCCGATAGTGATTTGCTGATGTTGTCATTCGGGGGTCAGTACAGATCCCATATATATATATATATATATATATATATATATATATATATATATATATATATATATATATATATATATATATATATATATATATATATACACACACACACACACACACACACACACACACACACACACACACACACACACACACACACACACACACACACATATATATATATATATATATATATATATATATATATATATATATATATATATATATATTTTAATACATACTATCTATATATCGATAGATAGATATATGGGTTACCTTCATTTTATCAAAACTCAAATGAGCAATCAGCATAAAGTCAAGCCAAAAGCATCAATGCCGAAGTAGAGGCAGATATCAAATGGAAGTACTGCTGTGCAGGATCACAGCACAGTGGGGAATGGAATATTGCTCCTTTCCCCACTGCAGTGTGATCTCAGAGTTGGTACATATAGTTAGCAGGAGGGTTGGTGGGGCACAGCTCCCCACATGGGGGTTGCAGGGGGGCTTCCCCCTGTAAAAAGCATGTGTTTTGTTTTTCTTTTTTATTTTCAATGCCTTTTTTCCATTTCACCGTGAAGGTGTTTGAGCTGTTATGGCTTGATATTGTGTCAATCGCTTATCTGAGGATTCAACAATACAATAAAAGCCAATAGAAAGACAGAAACAGATACAGAGATTATGTTGTGTCTTTGAGTACGATTTTGTTTATTGTGAAGATGACTTTATACAGGCTTCTAATAGTTTTGCTGAGTGCTTGATCGATAGAAGATATTGGCCTACAGAAGTGAATAATGTTTTGAACAATAAGGTAGAGTTACAAATGAATAATGGTGCACCCTATTTTCCTGCATCTTATAAAGCAAATCAAAGAGATAGCTCTATGAACAATAATAGGTCTTGTTCTTATAAACAAAGGATTAAAGTCCCACTTACTTATAATAGTGATAGAGGTAGTATTTGTAATGTTATCAAGAATAACTGGAAGCTTCTCATCATAGATGAACGCATTAAGGGGCTTGTGGGAGATAAGCCTGCATTTCTCTTTAAGAACAGTAAAAATCTGAAACAAAGGCTCTGTAACCCACCTCCTGCCACTAGACAAATAATGTGTCAAAGAAAGGGCACTTTTTCTTGTAAGTCTTGCAAGGCATGTAACTATATTAAAAGTGATAATGTTTGTATTTATCCCATTTATGGGAATAAATATTCCCCAAATTTGTATGCTGATTGCAGTACTCAACATTTAGTATATTTAACTGCTTGTAAATATTGTTCATGTTTTTATATTGGTAAAATGGATAGGCACTTCAGAGAAAGGATTTTGCAGCATGTTCAAGATGTTTCATTAAATAATAATAATAATAATGCACTAGCAAAGCATGTTGCATTGTTCCCTACATATACATTTGTTTTTATGGCTTTGCAGGTTATTAATTCAGGTATTAGAAGTGGAGATGTTTTTAATGACATTGAGTTTCCTGAACTCCACTGGACAGCCGAGCTACAAGCTGATACATAGCCTGGGTTAAATGCTCAGCTCCCCATTAAATCTCTGTTAAAGAAACGTAATTTAGTAAGCAAAATTTGATTGGTTGTTACTGGTTTAAATGTACTGCTTTGTGTAGTGTTTTTTAGACCTGAAGAAGGTTTTTACGGAAAGCTCTTATCTGCTCTGTTTTAATAAAGTATTTGTTGTATGCCCCTTTACCTGGTGTCCAGACTGGTTCTATAGGTGTGAGTGTGGTGTGGAAGAGCTACTGCAGCAGGGTTAGCCACCTGGCAGTGTAAATCTTGGCTGTAGATGATTGTGACCGTTGAAGTGACACCCCAACCCCATGTGCAAAAATGGAGAAAAAGGGGTAATGGATGAAATACAATGTCATTATTTTATGGAAGTAAATAAAAACAATATATAATAGTCAGGAATGAATAATGAGGGTGTACCCATCTTTGGAATTGTTACCCTTATGACCGAAGCACAGCAGCCATTAGTAATTCCTGCATTACCCACACCTGATATTTAGGTTGCTTTAATGTAATTTTAGTGGTGAATTAATATGCAAATGGGTGAGACATTGACAGATAGTTTTGTTTTTTTTTTTTACAACTGGCAGCAGGCAGTGGATGAGTCAGAAGTACCCCATCACTGTTGCATTTGCTGGTGTGAGGAGGAACATCTTGTCAGAAGTACCATATCATTGTTGCATTTGCTGGTGTTAGGGGGAATATATTGTCAGAAGTACCCTGTCACTGTTGCATTTGCTGGTGTGGGGGGGGGGCATCTTTTCAGAAGTACCCTGTCACTGTTGCATTTGCTGGTGTGAGGGGGAACATCTTGTCAGAAGTACCCTATCACTGTTGCATTTGCTAATGTGAGGGGGAACATCTTGTCAGAAGTACCCTATCACTGTTGCATTTGCTAGTGTGAGGGGGATCGTTTTGTCAGAAGTACCCTATCAATATTGCATTTGCTAGTGTGAGGGGGGAACCTCTTGTCAGAAGTACCCTATCACTGTTGCATTTGCTGGTGTGAGGGGGATCATCTTGTCAGAAGTACCCTATCACTGTTGCATTTGCTAATGTGAGGGGGGAACCTCTTGTCAGAAGTACCCTATCACTGTTGCATTTGCTAGTGTGAGGGGGAACATCTTGTCAGAAGTACCCTATCACTGTTGCATTTGCTGGTGTGAGGGGGAACATCTTGTCAGAAGTACCCTATCACTGTTGCATTTGCTAATGTGAGGGGGAACATCTTGTCAGAAGTACCCTATCACTGTTGCATTTGCTAGTGTGAGGGGGAACCTCTTGTCAGAAGTACCCTATCACTGTTGCATTTGCTGGTGTGAGGGGGCAACATCTTGTTAGAAGTACCCTATCACTGTTGCATTTGCTGGTGTGGGGGGGTGACATCTTGGCAGACATACCCTATCACTGTTGCATTTGCTAGTGTGAGGGGGAACATCTTGTCAGAAGTACCCTATCACTGTTGCATTTGCCGGTGTGAGGGGGAACATCTTGCCAGATGTACCCTATCACTGTTGCATTTGCTAGTGTGAGGGGGAACATCTTGTAAGAAGTACCCTATCACTGTTGCATTTGCTGGTGTGGGGGGGGCATCTTGCCAGACGTACCCCATCACTGTTGCATTTGCTGGTGTGGGGGGGAACATCTTGCTAGACGTACCCTGCCACTGTTGCATTTGCTGCTGTTAGGGGGGACATCTTGTCAGAAGTACCCTATCACTGTTGCATTTGCTAGTGTGAGGGGGAACATCTTGCCAGACATACCCTATCACTGTTGCAGTTGCTAATGTGAGGGGGAACAGTTTGTCAGAAGTACCTTATCACTAGTGCATACTGCGGTGGTGGTGCTGCGGTAGCATTGTCGCCTCATAGCAAGACGTTGTCCCGTTCGATTCTCAGCTAGAGCGTCTTCTGCGTGGAGTTATACGTGAATGGGGCATGCCTTCATTGAAGGTTGTGCGTCAGGGCTGGTAACCCGGTATGTAAAAATCCACTACCAATCATTAGTGGACCAGAGTTCCGCTGTGGGACCCCTAACCAGGAAAAGCCAAAAGACACAAACAAACAAACCCTATCACTAGTGCATTTGCTAGTGTCAGAGGGAACATCTTGCCACATCACATCATGCAGCACAACTTGATATGCACAGAACAGTGTATCTGTCACCGTATGTTACAAGCCTGTTGAGCTGCCAAAGAGTTGGAATGACTACTGACCTTAAAAGGAAGTTTGCAAAGTCTGTGGAAAGAACATGGAGGTGTTACATCTGCATATCATTCTTATGTTTACCACACAGCATTGTACTTACTTTCATCCCTCTGTGTAACTTGTATTGGTGTTCCTATTATCACTGTCTTAACAAATGTACTCAAGTACAGGAGAAGGTGCCTCTTCTCCTACAACATGTGCTGAGTTTCAGTTACATGTGAAGATGAGAGACAGTTCAGGCTGACCTTTTTATTGCAGCCCTTAGGCTATCAATGGTATGCATAAAACATGCCCAACACACAAATAAATATCCTGTAACCTCTGGTTTAGCAGGCAAAAATAGGACACTAGAAAAGGGACCGAGAGGTAACAATTTTAAACATCTGGTACACCCTGTTTCTAATTTCTGTCAGATACTAGTTACATGGTTTAGGTCACAAATTCCCCTGATTCTGTGATTGCTTCTGCATTTCATAGTCAAGTTGTGCCTGCTGTTTCTGCTATCAGGCGGGTTCAAAGTCAGTTTTCCGAAAAGAAAACTTTGGAAGCTGTTCTAAATGGTGTGAAACCACAAAAACACCCAGCCAAGTAGCAAGGTTTTTTTTAAAAATGTGGTATAACAATTACAGAATTACCATTCGCTTTACTGCAGCAAATGCCTAAATATACATACAATAACACGTACACTGACAGTGTAATGCTCTGTAACAGCTTGCTACAGTCTACAATGCCAGTCAGAATGGTTCCTTATTATGTGATGTTAAGCAAGAAATAATTATTGATATCTGCTATACATTATGTTCTTGTAGTGAAGAAGATGGCCAAGCCATTATATATGCATTTACATTTCCTTTATTTCTTTTGATTTATTGACTGAGAAAGTTTGACAGTTTAGCCCAGTAGGTTAATGCCATACTGATAGTCAGCTTAATCCTGTATGCCTCTCAACCTTTTAAAAAAAGAAAGCTGGACAAAGCCTAAAATAATGGGGGATAAAGGCCCAGAAATAGGGAAAGAGTTTAAATATTGCTCTTATAAACTTAGAAAGTTGTTAGTATAACAGGAGTTGTGTTAGCATGTATTTTCTGAAGGATATGGAGTCTGAAACTCAAATGTATGTCATTATTTAGTGGTCAGTCCTCAAAGATTTAGCAGAAAAACAAATATTTTATGACCAGACCAAAAATATGAGGCAAAATATCTATATTATGCAAAGGTATCATTGGTTTAGTTCCCTCACTCTCTGCCCAGTACTTCTGACTAAGTAACTTTATCCGCCAGTGCTTCCTGGTTACCCTGTAAACAGGTACCTGTACATAGTGGGTTTACACACTTTAAAAATGCATAAAATAAGAAAAAAATCAAGCTACATTATAAAAATAAAAAAATAAAATAAAAAAGTTACATTACATATTCTTTAGAGGCAATTGTTTGACAAAGAGGGTAGTTTATTTGGTGAAATGGTGTCAATATCCAGAATTCTATGTAGGCAAAATGGACAGAGCCTTTAGGAACAGGATTTATGAACACACTTACCATATAAAAATGAAAAATATTAATAATGCCCTCTTTAAACATTTATCTTTAAGTAAGTCTTGTGTTGGTTTTAAATTTGCATTGTTAGAGCAAGTTAAGATAAATTATATGGTGGGTGATATTAAAACTCTCCTTGAAGTCAGGGAGATCAAATGGCAGATTAAAATGTCTGCGTATTTTCCTCCAGGTATTAATGATGCGATGAACTTGAAACCTATGCTGAAGTGGAAGTCAGATAAATGTTTTTAAATATTTTTTTTGCAAGGATTTTATATGGTTACACATTCATTTGTTTGTATGTACATATTAGTGATTTTATAAATGTGTTATTTAATTTCGAAGGTTTGAATGTTAATCAAGCATATTGTTAGGGCTTAATTGCCTACTATGCTTATAAAAGGAGGGGGGATGACAGCTTTAATTTAATTTTGAAGAAATCCAGCTTAATGGTCGAAAGCACTTCATTCGGTGTGTTTTATTCATCTTTTATTAAAAACGTTTGAATATTAAGTTGAGTCCATTGGTTGGGTGTATATTTCAACAGTACAGAGGTTGTCTTTATTTTTTTACACCTACTTTTTGTGGTACATTACACATGTGGTAAACACACTAATGTAATTATGGTTTACAATCAAAATATTGAAAATCAGTTTAACGTCCAGCTCCTGTTCGAACATGGTAGGAGCAACAGTTGGTATGTCGACAGTCAAATGAATGGCAGTTAAGAAGATCATCAACAGGGCAGAGAAATGCAGCATGTCTGTAAACAGCAACTGTCGACATTAACATTGAAAACAAACTGTCGATGGTATGGGTCAGTCATCTGACCTCATTAATATTCATGAGGCGATGAAATGCGTCGAGGATATCAATGTTCGCAGTTGTGAATTCTGCAATTTTGATAGTAATCCTGAAATTACAGTGTGTGTATAAGAAAAAAACAAGGGCTTTCTTAATTTGTTTCTTTGACAACAGGGTTAGTGAACTAAAGAGACCTGTTTAGCTATAAGGCAGGCCAACTGTCCTGTACAACCAAAATATAGTTATTAAATACAGTGCTGAACATCCACAATGCTTAGTAGATTTCTGTCAATAACACAGAATACAGATAAAAACAAATAACACAGTGTGTGTGCCATACACTCTGTGGAAGGCTACATATGTTAAAAGACTTGCAATTACATACATCTCATTTTGAACATACAGTTTTGTTGGTGTCCAGATTTTGACAAAATTTTTTAAGCTTCAAACTCCAATATCAAAAAGAGTCATTTTTAAACATAAATTTTGCTCTATGAATAAGATTTCCTCCTCTATTACATTTGGTTTTCTGCTTGAGTTTCTTTAAGAAAATGTATACTATTGAGTAATGGAATTGTGTTTCAATGAGTCTGGTTTGAGGTATAGATATTATTAAGTGCCCTTCTTTGGTCCTGTGTCTCCCCAGTTGATATAACTCTGCCCTGATAGGTTGCTCTTGATGGGATTATCTTTCTATAGTTGCTGGTAATAAGTTTTTCTGGTCTAGATGTGTTCAAGTTTTACTTAAAACTAACTAGCTACCCAGAGGCTCTCCAAAATAGAATATTTGATAGGTTTGCTAAAAAGAATACATTTTAATAGACTGTGATATCTATGTACAGTAACATTTTCTGAAAGCAGGAAAGGTGAAATTGGAAGATATCTTTTGAAAGCGAAATAGGTCTTACATGATGAGTTTTCAGCATTAACATGACCAAGGCTCATGTGGCATATTGTCAAAGGTTAGTTTTAGATAACACATTTGTTGTGTTTTTTGGTTAAAGATTATGCATTGTATTTTTGTGAAAATAAATTAAATTGTAATGAAATTGCAGAAATTATAAATAATTTTTTATTTAACACTTTGTGCTATTGGTATGATTATTATAAAACATAAATGATAAATGTTCATAATGATGAGTTGTTTTAAATATAAAATTGATAAGTATTTATTAAAATTAAAACAATACTGGTAGATATCAAAAAGATATGATTTGTTCAAAATAATAATATAGAAAACATTTGTCTGAAAATGGAATTATTAAAAATAAAAATGACATTGACAACATATGAAATAAATTGACACTTGTACTTATATATTGTTTTTTAATATGATAATGAAATGAATGAATGATAAAAAAATTCAAACAAAAAATGACAATGATGTAATAAAGACATAATTATTAAAACTCAAATGTTACAATAAAGTCAAATGGACATGTTTTAAAAGATTAGTAATATGCAAACAGAAAGTAACAATATGATAAGGAAAGAATTGTATAGAAAGCAAAATCAAATACTGTGATAATACTTAAGAAAAAGAAAAATGTCAAAGAAACATATTGCTATAAATAGAATTCTAAAGATAAGCATTTTTTGCAAGTATGCTGACATTTGAGAAAGATATGTTTCACTTATATGATTTTTCTGTCTAAGTACACAATACTGGATTATTTTTCCCCAGTTCCACACCCCAGACAGACCACACATCAACACACATGCACATCATCACACCTGGGAAATGTACAACAAACCACCCACAGCTCCCAACCTTTAAAAGGGACATTTACACACACAGACACAGGGCCCAGCTCCCCTTCAACCCAGTGCCCACCACCCACACACTCATCTTTTCACAATGTCTAGTGCAATCGAGGAAACCAATCCAGAACTGATGACACACATGAAACCCACCTGACAATGAGCCAACATGCAGGGTAATAGAGCAGCTTCTCAAAACAACAGGAATGGGAGGACCTCTAATTTCCAGCTTCCTCCTGCAGCTGATGCTAAAACAGGGCTGCCTGTGATCTGCACAGTCTCTAATGTGGGTCTTGCCAATTGGTTGATGGATACAGTGATGCACATCCTTCACACAGGGATGCAATCTCCTTGTTTTCATCATAAATTCTTCTGGCTATTCTGTAAAGGATCAGCACTTGACCAATTGCCTTGTTCCTCTTTCTTCATCATCATCTCATCATGACACTGTCATCACTCCATCCACCCATCATCAGCCACTTCGATCTGCTGTGCAATTTCTTCCTTGCCTCCAGATCACCTCCTTTCTCACTTCTTCCACCTTTGCATTCTTTACTCTGCCAACTTCCTCAGATGTCCATCTCTCCGTAATCCATAAACCTTATCTTAGGCCTTCCTCTTTCCCACCCACTAATTAACTCCTTCTTAGCATCTTTCTCCCAATATACTCTCTCCCCCCTATACCAACAATCCAAACCCCAACTCTTCACAACCTCCACCCTCTTTCTCCAAACTTACTTCCCCTCGCAATCCTCATACAAACTCTATTCCTATGTCTATTTCACTTCCTCTCCACTGTAAACGCCTCCTGTCTCCACCACCCTCTGCACACATTTCTCCACCACTCCTTCCTTGTTATTCTTCACACTCACTCTCTTTCAACTCTTCCTCTTCTCCACACTCCTTCCTCCCACTCTCTCTTTTGTGCACTCTCTCCTTCTCCTCCTGTCCTTCACCACTCCTACTCCTCCTCTCCCTCACCTCACCCACCCCTCTCTAAGTCACTCTCACCATTCACACTCACCCTCATTACTCTCTGATTATCAGCATCCTTCTATCCTTCTACTCTTCTCCTCCTCTCCCTGGTTCCTCCTCCTCTCCTTCTGTCTCTCTGGCTCTGTCCTAGTCCATCTAGACCTCCATCTGATCTCCCTCCTACTCCTGTCCCTCACCTGTTCTCAACCTGTCCATCACCCTCCTTCTGTATCTACTCTCAGAGCTGATCCTTGATGTAACCCCACCTCCACTTCTCTCGCATCCGTCACTCCCACTCCAGAGTCCCTCTGTCATCACCCCCACCTATACTTAATGGTGATCACTCTCTCCTTCTTCTCTGACCTCACTCACTCCGTCCCCATCCACACCACACACTCCTCACCTCCCTGTACATCCCTTTCTCTCTACACTCCTTCCTTCCTCATACTTACTTTGTCCACATAACCACTTCTCCATCTCTCAACTCCTCCTCAACACCCCTCTGACATTCTTCTCAACCTCTCAACACTCCCTCCATCATTGCCTCAACCATTCTCTCTTCTTCTTTCCCACCGCACTTTCTACAAAACCATCATCATCTGACTGCTCTTCCGTACTTCTCACTGCCCCTTACTCACTCTTCATCCATCCCTTTTTACTTCAAAACATTCTCCAAAACACTCTGTCCACTGTGATTGCATCCTCTAATTTCCTCAAAACTTCTAAACAATCTTTCTAAACCATATTCTCAATTTTCTCTATTTGCCTCCACCTAATTTACCACCTTTCATTTTCCCTCTCCTACCACTTTCCAATTTCATTTCCTCATAACTCATAAAAACTCTTTCCATTCACTCAATCTCATCATTCAGCACAGCCTATTTCCTCCTTGTATAATTATATATATATATATATATATATCTATATATATATTCCATTATATATCTGATATATATATATATATATATATATATATATATATAAAAAAAATAAATAAATATATATTCTCTTTTATATATATATATATAAATATATATATATTTGAATTTTGGTAACCCAAAATAAAATTTATTCCAAAAAAAATTGCAACATATGAATATAAAAAATAATTTATATAAATATTGAGCTATATACACACACACACACACACACACACACACACACACACACACACACACACACACACATACACACAACACAGACACACACACACACACACACACACACACACACACACACACACACACACACACACACACACACACACAATTTTAATTAGTTGTGATTTATTTCAAGCAATAAATGCATTTAGATGTGTGTTTTTTTGATGCTGTTCTTAGACTTTAAATGATTATGTAAGCTGATGTTCTATTAAACCATCACAAATGAATATTTGACTAAATACTCAACACCTCTCTCAACATTTTAGCTGACAACAACAGTTTGACCAACATCATCCTGCAGGCCAGCATCAATAAACCACACACAATGACCAGGGGCAGCAGCCCCTTCCACCCTGCCACCAACAAAGTACTTTACACATTGCTCCACCCCTGACAATACTCCACCCATCTTTTAGAGGACTATTTATGAACTCAATCACACTTTCAAACCAACCAAATAACACAGACACTTTGAGATTAAGGAAACCTGACAACAACTTACCAAACAGTGTTACAACAAATTGTACACTAACAATCTGGAAATCAATAGGCAGAAACAGAAAAAAAACCCCTAAAGAAACTAAAAAAGTTTTCCCTAACTGTACTTTAGACTGTAACATTACAAGAGATGTTTTAGTCTGGGTAAGAACATTTTGAGATGTTTTAGTACTTTAGAACATTTTCTTACATTCCTCCTTTCTTCTTTTAGATCATTTTCATTTTATAAGATCTTTATTCCAATACAAAATTTCAATTTATGAATTTATCACAAAGTTCCAGCAGAACGTATAATTAAGATTACAAAGAGTTATCAGAGCAGACAGCAGTGAGTGAGTTTAATGAAGATAAGGAAGCAGTGTCTTAAGAGGGAGTGTAGAGATGTGTTGAGAGACAAGAAAAGTGAAGCAGAATTAGAGAAGAGAAAGTGAAGAAAAGATAAAGATAAAAGGGAGAAAGATAAGAATGGTGATAAATTAAATTTAATCTAAGAAGAAAAGGTGGAATGGGTCAATAATTAAGGGAGTGAATATAGAAAAGACATCATTTGATGTTAAGACATAAGACATGACATAAGTCTGAGTGGAGGGTTGTGAAGAGTTATGGAGAAGTAAGACAGGTTTAAGGCTTAAGGTAACGAAAAAAGATGGTAAAAAGCTCTCTTAGAAGTCTATGACCAAAAGGTGTCTGCATGGTCATAGGTTTGATAGTGTCTTAAAAGTGGATTGGGTGGGAGGGAGGGAGGTGCTTTATGGGATTGGGTGGTAAATACTTTGGGTGAGGTGTATATAGGTACAGGTAGGTAGTAGATTAAGAAGGTAATTAAGTGGGATTAATTAAAGTATGGGATTACTGATGTAGGCTTATTAGGCTCTAGCCATGTTGATCTATTATTAATTTACCATGGAATTGGAATTTAAGAAATTTAATAGGAAATTAAATTTTGAGCCATCTCTTCTCATAATCCACAGTTTAACAATCCTAAACTTACTGTAACTTTCATAAAAGTTACTTTCAATTTTAAAAATAAAACTATTACTGACTAACAGTGCCTATTACACTGATGTACACTAAGCTTGAATAGGATAGTTGTGTAACAAAGCTTTGTCTGTATTAACTTGTGTTAATAGGTCCCAGATTCCTAAAGTAGACGCCAAATAAATATTGCCCAAA